>NW_023998565.1:3116564-3242547 GCF_014805625.2 Glossina fuscipes
CCAGTCTTGACACAAATATTGCTTTTCTGGGAGGAACTGCCGTCAAGCAAATGCCATTATTTGGAAGAGGAGGGGGGTTCACGGTAGGAGAGTTTCGAATTGGGGAAAATATAGATGGGGTTATCGCCCTTGTACCGGCAGCTTGTGAGACTAGCCCAGTCTGGTGACCAGCATTCACACGCGAACAGCCAGGAGGGGAGGATGATTTATTTTTCTCTTCATTACTTTTAGGCGATGGCGCTTGATTAGAGTGAGTGGTGGCTCTGGGCGGAGATACCCTTGCCACTTCAGCGTAGCTTAAAACAGAAGAACTTGCCGGCTTGTTTGTAACTGTTTTGCTACCAACCGACTCAGCAATATCGGAAACATTACTATTCATTTTAGAGTTAGAGGGACTTGGTAACTTGTACCAACGAATTAGATTTGGAGAAAGCCAGAGGTGACGTCCCACACGCTACGCTACGAGTAGAAGATGAGTGTCCAATAAAGCGACACTCATCAAACCTAGACTTAATGAGCTTAAACTTTTCCCACAAGGAGCCGAGATTTCTACTCAATTCCGAGAAACCATAACGGGTCTCCGTGAAAAGTTTATAAAAGTCAATGTCCCGCTGCCTACAGTCAGGACATGACCATCTTAAGCCTTTAGACGGATCAGCGACTGCGTCAGCAGCACGGCCGAGAATACCGGCACACTTTGCATGACCAAAGCGCTCGCAGAGCCAACAAGAAACGAATCTATCAGAATCCGGGCCTGATTTCGCCCGACAAGGTGCATATAAACACTCCATGTCCTGTCAAAAAGACAGTTGTGGATTATGAAGAACAGATACACAAATCACTAAAAAAAATCCTGAACATAAAAATTTATCAACCAATTTGTGCAAAACTTCTCTGTTAGGTTGACACTGTAACGAGGGATCAATAGCAACACAAACTCCAAACAGCAAAAAAATAACACAGAAAAAGAGAGAAAACAAGAAAAAAAAAGAGAGATTTATATCAAAGCTCAAAATTTTTGTTTGCAAAAATCAAATGATTCAAAGCGTAAAGGAAAAATATTTCTTTTGCTTTGAATTCACTCACTTTCTTCTTAAAGTATGTTATAAATCTACACACTATAAGGCAGAATAGCCACGAAATTCAACAAAAAATTAAAATATTAATTGCCGAAACAAAATATAGACGACTATACTGCGCGACAGAGTTGCCAGACTTGTTGGGTTTCTTCTTGCAAACGTTTTGACAAAATGGATGTACCCCTGATCCTCCGGTAATATGTATAATAATTAGCAAAGGGCATTGAACTTAATTTAGTTTTTGCCCTTTTTGTTTTTGATGAAATGCAAAAGCAAAAAAAAGTATAATGATAGGCCTGTCACTAGGTTTTCTTTTCTTTTTTTTAGTTTTCTTTATTTTTGCGGATGCACGCTGTACTATGTATACAATAGAATAAACGATTTTTTCACTCTGTTACTGAGCAAGTAAATAACGTTTTGAATACAATTGCGAAAAAGCCGATGTAAACCACCTAACAACTGTATAAAATTAAACTTCAAAAAACATTATGTTGCTATCATGCAAAAGTGCAGTATATTGAAATGTGAAGGTGTTTAAGTATATATATTTAATCATATTAGCAAATTATGTACGCACACCTATGAACTCGCAATGGCCACTAACAAAAAACACGAAGAATTCTTAGGATATTAGAAAAAATGTTCCTTTTGTTTTAAAATAAAGTTTCAGCAAAAACATTTTTAAATATTCAAGTAACTAAAATGAAAAAGAAAAAAAAAATTCATAAAAACCATAACCGTAAATACATCAGTGATGAACAATAAAATAATCACAAATTTTACACATGATTTATGGATATATTTAGTGTGTGTATTGCATCATAAGAAAACTATGACATGTTACTAAAAATATATGCGACGATTTGCGTGAAAGAAGAAAACAAATTGTATATGTAAATGCCAACAACAACGTCATCATAAATTCAACAGTATCAAGCCATTGCGGAGAGCAGCAATACTCAATCATGATCACATTACGATTGGTATTTTATTTTAAAGTCGCCAAACATATTTGGTGCTATCTACCAATTGACAGATAAGAGATGTATCTTTCTTGAAAACACTTATTACCGAATGGTCAGCTGTATAAGAACATGTAAGATAAACGGTTCTCCGTACGCCAATTACACTAGTCTCAATAAATTCAGCGGCCAAATAAGTTAAGGAGTGAAAAGGACATGTTGGTAAGGCGTGGCATACAGGTGTAAGAACGTGATCGCCAATCTTATCTAATCTGTCATTTCGGAATACATGGACACTAACAGGATATAGTTTAAAATTACGCAAAATTTTCGTAAAATATGTCAATAAAAATCATTGTTAACACAGTTAGAATAGCATTACCATTTCCTAGATTTTAGAACTCTAGGATTCAAATGAACCTGTTTTCCTAACTTCTTCAATCACAAAGCAAGAAGAAGAAGATCGAAGTTTGCAAGAAATACGTTCAATCTTTTATTTTTGTTAAGTAATTTAATAATAAAGCACTCCAATCGTACACACAGGCTTACCAGTATTTATCTTTTCTAAATCTTCTCATCCGTTTCTTGTATTTATAAGCTCACATAAGTTTTATCTGCCCAAAATGGCTTCTAGCTCCTTTCCCAACAAGCGCAAACGTTTGGACCGGACGTTTCTGTGTTATTACACGATATATTCCACTCTTCTTACGACTAAATTGTATTGACACATTCTGAATTTTTTGAAATTGCTCAAGAAAGAGTTCACAACAATTTTTAAGCAAATAATATACTAAAATAGTTGAATAGCCGAAACTGTAATGCGCTTTGTGAAGTCTGCGATTAACGAAAACTGTGGAAACCGCCTACGAAATTGTAAAATCATTTTTATAAATGTATGAATTGAAATGTGACATTTTTTGGAACAAAGGATGTCAGAAAGAAGAAGAAAGTTTTACGAAAAGTTTTGCCGATGTCTGAATTACTTTCTTTTGGTACTTACATGGTCAAATACATTTCGTAGCTTTTTGTTGACAACGGTGAAAATCAGGATTATTGCCTTGTAAACGTACATTTGAGAGACCGCGTGATGGTTTACACAGATGTCTAACTATCCGATTACTGCTGAGCTCCTCTGATTTGTCTTCTAAAGCTCAATTTGTTTTCACAGCCCGTTTAAGGGATATTATCAGCTCGGGTTGCTAATTTACTAACATCTTGCTCTCTTCGACAATATCTCTCGGACGTTTTCCCAGGCAGAGCAACGTATTTGAATTTAATTTCGTCCGACGCTATCCTTTGCAAAGTGCAAATAGTTCATATTTGGTATAAGTAAACCGTCCACTTTTTTTTTCGGAAAGAATGATGTTTGATGGAACCTTCAATCCAAAAATATCCGAAGGAGGCGCATGGTTTGTTGACGATTAGCGTAAATCTGTCCACGAAGTATATCACAACGCCGCGTAGAAGAGAGCCTTTCTGCTTACTCTCTTTTACTGTGATATTAGACAATAGGACGATATTTGGTTCGCTAATACAGCGATACTTGGATTATGACTGGAGTTTCTTATGCCATGGTTATTGGTTCGAATTACAAGGAACAACCGACACGAAACACTGGGTGGAAAAATAATATTTTAAGTTAATATAGTAAAGTGTCAATACAAATTTATGGAATTCGATAAAGATATTAAATTAGAAACATTTTATTTAGATTTTTACAAAAGACTCCAAGTGGTTTATGAACGTACTAATTAAAAATACGTTGGGTAAGTTTTACGGAAAAAAGCTTTTGGAAGGGCAGGATTCAAATCATGCGATTACGGTTAAATTATCCTAAAAGATTTGGGAAGGCAATAACACCACTTATTAACTTTAACCGTTTTCGTACTTTTAATCTTATCGGTTTTGGTGAATAGCTTGATCTGGTTCAACGAGACTGTACAACGCATATTGGTTATATATTATACATTATGTCAAAGAAAAATTCAATGCGTGCTTTCTTTAAAGTTGAAACACATCTTGCGTGGATTTTATTGAATTTCGGTTGACGAGATAAGCGCTGTTTCAATCCATAATCTTTTGTCATTGCTACAGTAACCACTCCTTCATCTCTGTAGAAATTCTGGGATGAGTGCCGGAAAAGTATATCTAGAAATGAAGAGGGATCCACAATTTTTCTTTTGCTGTTATTGCAATTATAATGCTAAAGCTTTATTTATATTTAGATTTTTTTAGGTGCTTAAATCTTTATTTGTATTTACATTTTCGCCTAATGGACCAAAGCCAAGAGTTGTTTTGCACCAAAAAATCGTTCCACTAACCTGGAGGTTAACAATTTTCAAGTTTTGCTTATGTCAGCCAAGGTAAATGCGAGCATTTACAAATTGTCTTGTTGTGATCTGGTCATCTCACATGAATTCCTTTTTGCAATTTATTCTGTTCAATAATTTTTGAACAACCAATCTAGACACCACCGTCCGCTAACACGAGTTCAAAAACGTTCATTGAAACGTTAGTGGTTGAGTATGGTCCTAAACATACATTCTAAAGTTGCTTCCACTTTCTTCTTTCCAACAAATAATTGGTTTGATGCTTTTAAGGTTGCGATTCGATTTTTTCTATATCTTTGAAAAAATGATTTCTGACTATCATAGCGCCCTCAAACATTATAGGACAGAAGATTTGGTTTTAAGCAAGGAATCTGTGAGCAACCGATCAAAAGACGAAAATGCCACGCGAAAATCGCTCCATATTCGATATGAAGAGGAAGAGGGAGAGGGCATTGGGTCTTAAAAAATTAGTTAAAGATCTTTGATTTTATAAACAAATTCGCCTCATTCTTTCAACACAGCAAGCATAGTTTTTTGGTTAGGTCAACGTATAATTTATCAATTGATTTTTCTCTTATATTTCGCAACTTATTATTGTTTATTTTTTACAATTGGCTACACAGCCTAGTGTACAAGTATGCACCGTTTTCTCTGCTCTTATCGATTGAAGAAGGTAACAAACAGAAAATACTGCACAGGTTCTTTTTGCTTTGGTTTCTTGTTTGGAATAAATCACTGCATTATTAACAGTTGATGAATATGCATCGCGAATTTGTTGTTTGTTGTTTTCTGGGTTCTTTTTTTTTTACAATGTGGCGTTCGTTACGAATGAGTGTCTTATTCATATTAAGAAAATTGACTAAACGCCTTTGTTTTGTTTCGCTTATCTTAAAATATTTGAGAACTGCATTGTTAATATTGTTACCATTGTTTCAAAGGCGTACAAACCAGAGAGCAGATAGACAACGAAACAAGCATTAGTAAATCGATGTTCCTATTTAGTCCGAACGTGGGTCCATTTGTTTTTAGGGAGTGGTTTACAAAAATTATAAAATTGCTTATATAATAGATTTACAAAAATATAACAAATCTAAGTTACTTTTTGTAACCGATACAAAAATGATATTCGATTTACTATTTTGATTACTATTTATAATTATTCATTAGGCGTGAAATTATAAGCCTTCTGAGTACATTACCGCGCAATCAAGAAATAAAATTAGTGACAAATTTTGAAAACTTTGAAGAGCACATGCCGTATGTTTTGGATCTTTTTTAAAATATTTTAACATGCTTCAATTAAATATTATAGTTAAAAAAAATTTGTAGATGTGCTTAAACAAAGACTATTGTTTTCCCTGTTTCAGACTTTGTGAATTGCTGTTGGTGTCACAGACCAGTACCAGATAACGCGCCTGAATATCTTAGGATATCAGATGGACCGCGATTTTGTTCCGAGTCATGCTTCACTCAGAGTCGTAGGGCGTCATTTAAAAAGGCTAAGACATGTGACTGGTGCAAGCATGTGAGAAATGCTGTTAACTATGTGGATTTTCAAGATGGTGCTTCGCAACTGCAGTTCTGTTCAGATAAGTGTTTAAATCAATACAAAATGCAAATATTCTGCAAAGAAACTCAAGCTCATCTAGACATGAACCCTCAGTTGAGGGAACAGGGATTGGAGGCGGCTAATAGTGGGATTGGACTTATTACACCAGATCTTTGGTTGAAAAATTGCCGAAGTCGTTCAGCTTCTCCATCTTCAACGGTTTCACTATCGCCTGTTATGGTAACGAGTAGGTCAGGAAGATCCTCTTTGAGTCCGGTGCGTTTACCGTTGCAGAGTAAAAACAGTTTGAGTTTATCGCCAATAACAGAAGCGACTCGCAAACCTTTAATTTCCGTAGCTCCAACATCAAAGTTAATATCAAAAAGTTGTAATATATCGTCAATCCGAACGCCAACAAAACATAGTCGTAAGAAACGTCCATTAAGATCTTCTATGCTGGCAGCACAAGTTGAAGACGAAGTGAAGACAAATTGTCCGGCAACTCCCAGCACAAAAAGCTGCCTGGACAAAGCGAAAGAACAGCTAGCGCAACCTTCCATCAGCAGCTACTCCAGTAATAATATATATTACAGCAATGAGAGCCAACATGGGCCACCATCATTAGTTCAAATGGCAAGCGGTGGTACTCAGGGTGACGCTATGAGTATGCCATGTTTGTCTCCCGTGATGGAAAGTCATATGCCGAAGTCCACCGTGTCACAGAAGGTACTACCTTCATCTGGTCAAGAAAAAATTTTAGGAAAAAAATTAGAATCTATTGCATCTCCAACATCTGGAGCTCAATTATTAAATGATAACTCGAGCGTTCCTCACACATTAACGCATCCAAATATCTCGGCTCTGAACGCCCTAATTAGTACACCGCATCCCATGACTATCATGATACCCTATCCGGTAATTATACCCCTGCCTATACCAATACCAATACCGCTACCAGTAGTAGATTTTTATAATGCTCATATGATATCTGGTGAATGCGAAAAGCTCGAAGCTGAAAAAGCACAAAAATCGAAAACTGAAGAAAGAGTGGACAGCAAACTGGAATCTGCAGAGCAAGCTCTAGATTTTACACAGACCCGCGAACCTGAGAAAAAGTGGAAGCAAAGAAAAGAAGAGTATCGTTCTTTGGTTGGTGCTGGCGGAACTGATGTCAGTAAAATAGAAAATCCCCAAAAAATCTTAAATGCAAGTTCAGAGAAAACGTTGCATTGTGCGGGAAACACCGAGACAATGGAATCAAACGAGACTGTAATGACGGATGATAGTTCGGGCAACCCAAGTGACGAAAACGAAGTATGTAGTGACAAGTTCACATGTCGTAAATTACCTAAACTGAAGATAACACGCTCACGTACGAAACGAACCCTTATGCAAACCAAAGAATACGAATGCTCGAGGCCTTTGCGGAAGCGAAAGCGAATAATAGATTGTGACTTCCAAAAAATGCCACTCAAGGATCCAAACCAACATGAAAGCAATCATTATTTCAATGAAAATGAACGTGATAATAATTAGATATCTAAGCTTTGAATGGTGATGGCATAGGAAAGGAAGAAGATTACTGCGAAAAAGTGCTTTAAAACGAGAATTTGGATAAGAAAAAAATATAAAAATAAATTGGCTTTGTGAATATACTTTTATATTGAGCACCGAAGGAAGCAGATATCGCTTATTGAAACCCTTATAGTCTCAAAAATATAAATACAGCTTTCCAATTGTGTAACAATAAAACAAGCCCCAAAAACCAAAAATGTGTGCGCAGCAGATATCGATGAGAAATTTGGTACAAATTGTTACCAGGGTCACGAAAACCTCTCTTAGAAATTGAATTGAAATCCCAATCCGCAGATCGGTATTTATTATAATTAGTTATTAAGAAACAAAAGATTATGATTGTTATATATTTATTAAATCTAAGATTTAAACAAATGTGGATACAAATTTCTCGCGTGTTTTTTTACAGTTCATATCTAAATTGAGTCTTTAAGGTTCAATTTATTGTAATTGATATTATCTAGTACCTTCTTCCTTTTCATTCAAATTCATAAAATGTAAGCCAAGTTTTTTCGCTACCTAATAAAATTTTGTTCAATTGCGGTTGGGGGCTTATCGCGAATCCGTTTGTAATCGCTTATAAGTTGTGACATTGTGTACAGCGCGTCTTTGGTTTTTTTGTGTTTTATTTTGTGAATGGACATAATGGAAAATTTTTTCTCAAAATCAAAAGCTTAATGATAAAAATTACGAAACATAGCATCTGAATATGAACAGCGTATTAATTTATATTGGTCTACGGATGTGCGTTAGTAGTCAAAAGAAATTTGAAAAACAAAAGACAAAGTGGACAATTAAGGCACTGACGAGCATCATGTTGGGCTTTAGACTAACACAATTGGGTTACATAAAGAAATCTACCAGGGCTGCTGAAGCGTGGGTAGAATTATCAGGGGTATGCAAACCAAGTGATTCAATGCATGAAGGCGATGGCGTAGTTCTGTGGTTGTGTTGAGAAATTAACAGATATTGGTAATGAAATGAATGTTAATTATAATATTGTTGTCCCGTCGAATACAGGATTTTGTTGTGACCATGGAGATTCGCGATTGTCTTCCTACGATTTCCGCATTAAAGTTAAAGCGCTTGGAGAAAAGAGCGACGATATATCAGTGAAATGATGCCATTAAACTCCAAACAAAAGAAGCACAGCA
The DNA here is from genome assembly GCF_014805625.2 of Glossina fuscipes. Classification (NCBI taxonomy): domain Eukaryota; kingdom Metazoa; phylum Arthropoda; class Insecta; order Diptera; family Glossinidae; genus Glossina; species Glossina fuscipes. Next base: position 3,125,214 of record NW_023998565.1, read on the forward strand.
CGTATACGCTAAACCAATAAGTTAAAAGGTTTGATAAGAGAAGAAAAAAATGCCAAAACCAATCAACAAAAATTTACTGGTAAATGATATTTCTGTGGTCAGAAGGGACGGGTATGCCATCAATTGTCCACGAAAGTTTTCTAAAGAAGAAATCTAAGTCACTCACGTTAGTAGTAGCGACACGAATTATGTGTGAATCTTCACGGTGTTTCGACAATGAAGCAACCTGTTATGTATGTCAAAGCTGATCAATATTTGTAAGTTTTGAAAATTTCAACGAAAAAATTTCACAAGTCGGTGAGAAGTTTATCACAGCAACGGTAGAAGCGATGTTTTGTTAAAAGTCTAATATTACATTGTACTTAAAAGCATATTGTTTTCACCAGAAGTCAGTTTAATATCTGTGAGAAAAGGCATTAATGAGGAACGCTAAGGATACTACATTGCTTAAAGTTGTTAAAAATAATAGTCTATTCACGTAGAATAGAAAGAATAGACAACGTTTATATGCAGTTGGTGACGATGAAAGCTAAGATTGGTCACCTTAGAATGTCGTGGTCTTCCGTGATTGCGCGAACAAGAAGACGAAACGGAGAGATAAGTTTGATCCAACGGATAAACGTCTCATTATGGTTAGCTATTCGATGATTTCAAAAGCGCAACTGATTTGAGCAGAAAACTCGCATATTTATTGGAAGGCTACATGTCGATAAAAATGAACGGTTAGTAGTAATGGCATTTAAATATGTAGCAGATCCCCATTGTGAATAAATAGGTCAAAGGTAATGCTAAGATGGGCTTGTGATAGAATTCGATTATTGATTGATCAAGGCGGTTGGGATCTATTACCGACCCGGACATTATTTCCTAGGTAAAATAAGTTGCGCGCTTATCCGATCGTAAGAACAGACCAGTCATTTCTTAAAATGTGTCCGAGTATTTTATTTTATTTATCACGGATTATATATATATACTTTTTTTTGGTTTGGAAATGGATTGGACCAGTTACGTTGAAATTACATCCATGATCCAGTAACGTAGTTGAGAGCCATTGATCATAATTTTGAGCTTTGGTATAGACTGACGTAACGGAATGTTAACTATGAGAAGCTCTGTTCAGCTGTTAACCCATAAATCACCGTACTAGATACTGTACAGTCAAAAGTCCGGCTAGAAATGCCGACAAAAAAAAAAAAAATATAGGCGATCTGTGACTGTAAAAGAAATTACGAATGCAAAATTAGAAAGAAAAATCAGCTGGTTTGATAAAGGCAGTCAGTTGAAATAAATGGGTTGTGTTGTCCTGCAATCGATGTAAACCGGCTGTATACAAATTGAAAACTAATGGACTGAGACACCTGCCTTGAGGTAGTCCTCCAGCAACTTTAGCTGAATTCGATCCCAACACGAGAGTTCGCGACGAAAGAAAGTTAAGAAACCACTGTCTACATTGTGATTGGACTTTAAAATCAGTTAGAATTTGATCTAGTTTCCCTAGATCGCCACAGTCATAAGCTTTATTGATATCTAAACAAAGCTTGACTACCTGGTTTCCATTTGCTTTCTCACTTGCAATAGTGAAAAGAACTTCGTTAAAACACATACCGGTGGAAATGTGTTTCTGATAGGCAAAGGATGTAGAGGGGAGCAGGTGTGAATTGTGCAAAAAATTAGTGAGTCTTTCTTTGTTCATTTGTTTTGTAATTGTTAAGAAAACGGGCAGGAGGGATGTAGGTCTGAAATTTGTGAAACTTTCAAGATCTTTTTCAGCTTTTGGAATGTGTACAATTTTAATTGTACGCCAAACTGAAGGGAAAGAGTTGATCATCCAGCGATCATATATTGCAGATAGCAAAACTAGACCGCTTGGAATGGGAAGGACCTGTATCATTTCGCATTTAACACGTCATGACCCGCTGCTAAAGATTCCTTTTTCATCCAGTGTAAGTGAAGATATATTATCTACCTGAGAGTTAAATGAGGGAACTTGGAGAGCATTTGTTGTGGGAACCTGGGCTTTCAACCATTCTAGGTATGGTTTGTTATTATGATGACCCGAAAAGGAGTGTTTGTATTTCTTTTTGGTAGTGCGATGTCCATTCAGAAATTTTCAGAAAGGTTTTGTGTTGCCATTTGTGCAAAGCTGTTCGACTACTTGGGCACGGTGACTTCTCTTGGCTTTTCTGACTGTTTTTTTCCATTTTTTCTGTAATAACTTGAAATCATCAAAGTTGGAGATGTTGGGGTATTTAGAAAATTTTTGTTTCGCTGCTTATAATTTGCGGAAGAGCGAATCATTCCACCAAGGTTTTGGAAAGTAAGAATCGGAGATTTGTATGTTTGATTTGACGTTATTAATTTCGCGTTGAAATGAGCTCTGAATGAGCCTCAACATGAGGCTCAAGACTTATGTGCATAAGATTCTTTAAGAGTTTTTCCGCGAGATAAAATCATTTATCTTAAATGAAGAAACAGAATTTGCTCTAAAGAGAATAGGAAGATAGTGGCTGTTTGCAAGATTCTTTTTTGACTTCCCGTTTAAACGTAAAGTTAGTTGAGTTAGTGAAGGTAAGATCTAAAATACTGCCACAACTATTGGGAGTCGTAGAGTGAAAATCATTGAATTCTATAATTTCATACGGAGCTTTACCTTTATTGTTTGACAAAAAGTCACCAAAGCAAGAGTGTCTTGCGTTAAAATCTCCTGCGATAATGGCTTTATAACGGCTATCAAGCTTATGACGGAGGCGACTGATATGATCCCGGAAAGATTGGGTGGGAGTATTAGGTTTGAAATAGCAAGCGGCAATGACTATGGTATGTTTTAGGGAAGAAGTTTTGACAATTACAATGTCAGCAGCTAATTTTAAGGGAATTTGCATCTGCATTTGTAAGCGGGGGTGTAATTGGGGATTTTTAGATTGGAAATATTGTCGTCGGATAGAAAGATTTCACTCAAAAGGACGAAATCAGTTCGGCTGGAATTGATGAAGTAATCCAGCGAAAAAGCATTGCGCCTGAAACTCTGTATGCTATACTGTAAGAAGGGGGTCATGAGAAATGCTAGAGGATGATAGGGCCGACTCAGATGTACCTTGTTTTAAAAGGTCAAATTTTGATATAAGGGAAACTATTTCCGCTTGGACGGTTTTAAACATTTCTTCATAAGCAGGGATGGAGAGAATTTTGAAAATCCTTTCCAGAATTATCTCCATTTCAGTGGAGTTGTGGTAATTGATGTGAATATGCTTTTCAGGAGGTAGTGGAGGTTTTTTTTGGCGTCTTGAGAGACAGTCTTTGCAAGGGTTTGGGAATACCCCTTTTATTTTTTACAACCGCATTAAAATTTTTTTTAACTAAAATATTATTTGTTTCAATAGTGGGGTCTTTGAGGTTGTTGAAGTTTACATCGTAGCCATCAAGTAAGTTGTAAGCGTTGTTAGAGAATTTTTCTCTGTATTCTCTAAAAGTGTCTCCGGTGTTTTGCCACAATTCAGGCATCTGTTTTCCCTACTTTTACAAAATTTGGCGATGTGGCCAAATCGGCCGCAATTATAACATAGCTTAACGGAATCTACTGGAATATTGCAAAAGTTCAATTTTATACTTTTGAGAATTAGTTTTGCCTTAAAACCAATCTTTAGCCTGTTTGTTGTGATGAAAAGTTCTCTGTTTGCAGAGTTCCTTCTCTGGATTCTTGTTACGGAAATGATTTCAATGTCAGAGGTAGCTGAGTTAAGAAAGTCTTCTTCCTTAATTGAGGGTGAAATGTTTTTTACGTTCCCGAATTTTTCTGTGAAAATTCTAGGGATGTAGGCCTTTGCTGGACTTTGGACCAAAATAATTGTCTATTATAACGTTGTTGGCATCAACCGCAGTGGCAAAACCAAGATTGGCTTTGCCATTGTTGATGGTTAATCAAACCATTCAATATAAGATCTTTGATATTTGCGAAAAAAAAACAAGTCTGAGTTAAGGTGGAAAGGCTTATCTATATCATTGTTACATACTTCAATAAAGACGTAGCACTCGCCGGTTGCGTCATCACTATAACGATTTTGACTTATTAGGACGGGGTACTTTTCTTTTATGGGACTACGATTATTATTGCTATTCTCAAAACTGCTTTTATTGGGAGACATAATAGGTTTGTTTTTAGAAGGAGGGATCGGAGACTTTGAGGAGGTGATATTGAATCCTCAGTTAAGTCTTTTACGGATGAATTATTTTTATTAGTGATGATGTTTTTCAGATTTTCATTCTGGTTTGCGATTTTTCTTTTAAATGAACCCTTGCTGTTTATGGTTCGAACAACATTTTCGAAATCATCATCGCTTGATAACATGCTTGAGAGCCTCACCCCATTGAAGGGAGGGACTTTTAGTTTTCGTGTTAGATTATAAGGAAAAGAAAAGGATCAACTGACTTACCGAGAAACAGAAGGGATATGGAAATAAGTAGGTTTTGGTGAAACCGACAGAGACAGAGAAGACAAAAGGCCTTGTAAGTTAAACAGGTTTAAGAATTTCACATAAATCGCTGTCACTTGATGTCCAATGTACTAATGAGATGACGAAGTAAGTCTTGCCGGGATAAGATTGAAGACAGCAGGTAGTGTTGCGCACCACTCGGAGAAGCACAAAGATATCGAGACTTTTGTTGATTTTGTTTAAATGCCGCAACTTCACTATGTATGTTTTCCACTAGTTCAATAGTTTTTACAAGAGAACGTTTATGAAAGAAAAAAAAATTTTTTTCCCCAATTTTTTTTTTTTTTTTAAATTTTTCAGAAATTTTATGCACGGAAAAAAAGAAACGTCTTATTTCGTTCAAGGTTGCCAGTGAGATGACGGATTTACATACAGTATTCAACTTCTAGTAATTTTAATTTTTATAAAACACCTGCTGATTCGATATTTTTGTTCAACAATATATTTCATATGGCAGACAATTTGATTGTATGCAGTCTGCCGTAATGTGATATATTATTGAGCGGATCATAAACGAATTGAAATGCAATATAGTGTTCTGAGTTTATTGTACTTTTGTAGTACTCTCTTTATAAGCAAGCTACATAGGCAGGTCTGGCGGAACTCGAAATGGATATATATTGAAAAATAATTTGGTTGTTAATATATGTAAAACATGTCCTAAAATTGAAAACTGTGGATAGTGCTACAAGATTAGATCACCAAGAAGATCTATGTAACAAAGCGGTAGAAAAGCAGTCTAATATTGAGAAACATGGTGATAATGATGAAATACCAAATGATCAAGTAGTCCTGCTGTCGGAAACTTACATAAAGGCTTAGAAAGAGCAAAGTTCTACGTCTCAGTATGCAGGGCATGTCGCAAAAACACTTCAATGTTTTGAATACTTTCTATGTCGCACGATTTGTAAGGGAGCTCGAACTGGGATGAATCGAGAAATGTAATGAAAGGAAAATGTACATCTTTATTCAAAAACGAAATAGGGACTTTGGTTAATTGACCTTTGGACATAAATCCATAGGATGCAAAGCCAAATTTATGACGAAGGGGCTTAATCAGCAATTTTGTGTTGATTACAAGGGTACTTATACGTATAATATGCGATTACTCGAATGGCGACTTACATGGAGCAACTGCAGATGAAAACCACTCTACGACGGTTTAAGCTTAAAGAATTTTATGTATAATCTAAAACTCTTTACCTTGGAAGCAATTGCCCGCCATGATTTAATAAAGCAATTACATACTACAAAAATAGGAAACGTAAACTTTACAAAAAATTTATGAAAAGTGGTCCTGCTTGCGACTATTAGCTTACTCTTGTGCAAGGCACAGATTTAATTACTTTCATCATCAATTTTATTGCATATACCTTTAGTTGATAAAATCCTGACTGCCTATCAATCCTAAATATTTTTGTAAGTTTGGCAACTCCAAAAGAAAAATCTCCATTTATCCCTCGCATGTTTCTTTCAATGGTTCCGACTCCTCTGATGTTATTATATTAACGTTCTTTGATGTTATTGGAACCTCAAATGTCTTCGCTGAATACTTCAGACGATGCTTTCAACTGATGATTTTGATTTAGCTGTTAATCTTACGTATCCGATAACTAACTCTGTTTCGATTTCTAACTTGGCCATTTCACAAAATAACATTTTACATGATTTGAAGTCACTAAATATACTCGTGAGCCTGAGCTTGATGTTCTATCATGTATACTAAAATCATGCTCCGACGAGCTGAGTGGCGTTATTTCAAAGAATTTTAGTCCGTCCTTGAAAGCAAGTGCTTTGCCCTTTTGTTGGAAGAGTAGTTTCCTAACTGCGCTTTACAAATATGGAAACAGACACTACGTTTAGCACTACAAAGGCATTGCCAAACTGAGTGTATTATCTAAACTTTTTGAACAAATTGTTACTCACCATTTAGCTTTTGCTACCAAATCTTATATTTGTCCATTCGAGTGTGGCTTTCGGAAAGGAATATCTACTGCCGCGAATCTCTTAGAGTTTACTTGCCATATTTTCAAGGCTTTGCCTACTGACTTTAGCAAGCGCTTAACTTAGTTGACCAAACTTATTGATCTTCAAGCTCCATGCCCTTTCTACTTAATGCAATGCGTAAGCTCTTATCTTCACAACAGATCGTGTAGAGTTCTGTTTAACTTCATCAGCTCGGGTGAATTTCCCGAGGCGTCTGGCGTCCCTCAAGGTAACTGCTTCTAACCCTTTTTTTCATTTATACATTAATGATCTCCCTTTGGTAATTAAACCTTAATGTACGCTAACGATCTTAAACTCTTTTCTTCCTTTTCCTTGGAACTGCAATCGTATCACTTTCAAATTGACTTAAATAATTTGTTTACATCGTGCTTGTTAAATTTTATGAAATTATATCTAAAAAAATTCAAGAAACTTTCTTTCTCAAGGAGGAAGTCATTTAATACTGATTGATCTGCCAAACGGAAAGCGTAGATTCGTTCATCGATTTAAGGGTTCTTTTTGACCACAAATTCCTTTTAATTGACACATTGAACTCTTTTTAAGTAAAGCTAGATTAGCGCTAGGTTGCATTAAACGGTCGTCGAAAGAGCTTAAAGATCTTACAGACTACATTAGCTTGGTCAGACCGATATTTAAGTATGTCTCTGTTGTGTTATCTCCTTCCTATACACGTTATGTAGATTTAATTGAATCCGTTAAAAGCGTATGTCGTCGGCATCTCGAAATGTAGAATAGGTAGAAAAAAATCGGTTAACAATCTTGTCTTCTGAAACTAAATCTAAATAAATGTAAGGAGCTTTCTTTCTCAAGAAGAAAGTCATTCATTACTCAGTATTTCATTGATTCGCATAAGTTGGAGGACGTCGATACGTTTACAGATTGCATATTGAGCTCTCGTTAAGCAAAGCTAGGTCCGCGCTTGGTTTTATAAAGAGGTGGTCGAAAGATCTTGATGATCCTTACATTACGAAAACGTTGTACATGTGTTTGGTTAGACCTGTACTCGAGTATGCCTCTGTTGTGTAGTCTCCTTCATGTAGGTGCTATGTAGATTCAATTGAATCTGTTCAAAAGCAATTCTTGCTGTTTGCCCTTAGAAATTTGGATTGGGGCCGGCTTGTCTTTCTTATGAAAATAGGTTGCTTCTGGTATCCTTACCATCACTTGAGGAACATAGATTTATTATTGGTATTCTCTTCTGATTATCGATTCGCTCACATTACTTGGTGAGATAAACTTTAACGTCCCGACTCGCGTCTCTAGGGACTTTACCTTCCTAAATCTCAGTCAACGTAACTATAACATGCAAGCTTAACGTCTTACTATGACTCGAAAATTAAACGACGTTGTTTACTGTTGTCAGTTGCCAAGATTTCCACGTTTGTAATAGCTTAGGAGCTCACTCGCAAATCAGGTTTGTATCAGCAGCGCGTGCGCCTCTGTGCTATTGCACATGTTTTTTTTGCTCATTGTTCACGAAGTTTCTTCTTCTTTTTCTTCTCTTTATATTCTTTGAATTTGTTTTTAATAATAATTAATATATAATATTTACTTTTAAGAGTTAATTGAATTCGGCTGTTAATTTATTTTAATTGAGTTCCATGTGTAAAGAAATCAAATGAAATAAATGAGTAAAAAGAAGTAAAGATATTACGATCGGTTTAGGCCTACCATTAAATACCCTACACTACATTGTCTAAAGAAATTCTTGTTTTTATTCTAGAACACAAATATTATATCTTCTTTTCTACATAAAGGCATGTTTTTTATGTGCGTATTTATAGGGAAGCGAAACCTAATGCAGTACAAATTTAATCCTTATGTAGGTAAGGATCCAAATAGGCGTAGATGGTTCAAATTCGGTTGAGTTCATTTTTGTATGAATTCAATTTTCATCACCATATATTAAGACGTAAATCGTTCTGCTCTACAAAGGATCGCTTCTCGTGAAAATCCGTGTTAGAGTAGGAGCCAAAAAAGAGGTCCAGATGGTTCAAATTTGATACAGTAAATTTTTTTATGTTAAATTACTATTATGACATAATTTTCATCGTGAAGCATTGAAAATTATACCTTTTTGTCGTATGAATTTCAATTTTCAGTTATAAGAGAGAAGGTTCAAAAATTGCCCAGCTGATCTAAAGTTTTCATACTAATTTAGAATGCCGAAATACTGCTACTTAGCCATTTTTGCCGAGAAATTTTGAAAATTACAATTTTTTACTATATAACGACTTTTCAGAACGGGGCGTTATGTGAAGAGTGGTCGAAAACGTGGGCCGATTCGAACCATTTTCAATAGCCTTCGTTTTTAGGTCAAAACATGTCACTATATCAAATTTCATCAAAATATCTCAAAAATTGCGAGCTGTAGCTTGAACAAAAATTTACGTGGACAGACATCAGGCGGACAAACGTACAGACAGGTTTGGATCAATGGTTTTTTGGTTTTTTTAAAACATTAATAGATTCAGAGGGCAGTGGAATTTGAATTGGTAGACAAAGGCCTCCTGTTTTCTTGGAATGGTAGATGAAGGGTATGTAGCAAATTTACTTTAGCAGTTGTAAGGAAGCGTTTTTGCTTCCTTACGAAATACAAGCCCGTCCGCTTAAAATTCCACCCGCACTCCGCAACCAGCAAGTCCGTTCTGGCCACGCACATCGTTCTGTGAACAATACACGAGCAGCCCCCTCCAACTTCAAATGCAAAATCATAAAAACACACACTAATTATACCTTGTACAGATAAAATCATAATATCACACACTAATATACCGATACCTTGTAAAGATAAAATCATAAAACACACACTAAGTATACCTATCCCTTGTACAGACAAAATCATGATATCACACACTAATACACCGCTACCTTGTAAAGATAAAATCATAAAACACACACTAAATATGCCTATACCTTGTAACGAGAAAAATGCCGAAACACCTATTGTACAGGTCCACGTGCGTTAATTCATAGAAACACACACCACATGTGTGTAAAGAGAGAAGTACAAGCGCATAGTGAGTATGCCTCTGTAAAACCACATAAGCACACCACAGCACAGATTAAGAATCCCAGTGTACCAAAAAGCTTAGATTCAAATTTCAAAATGTAATAGCGGAGTCAAGAACTCAATTAAAAAGAAAATAGTTCAGATCCAAGAAATTAAAAACCCCAGTGTACAAACAGCTTAGATTCCAAAACCTCAAAATATTTGATAGCAGAGCCAAGAACCCAAATAAAAGAAAAACTTAGATGCAAGAAATCAATATGTGAAGAACCCAAGTAGAATTTCAAAATGTTTAAGAACTCAAAGGCTAAATAAAACTCAAAGTATAAATACAAGTAAAATCCCAAAATGTTTAACAAGCAGAATTGAACTTAGGTAGAAAATCTATGCATGCAAAACAACTTCAGCAAGAATCTCTATGTGTAAAAATGCGCAGAATGTGTAGCATCGTTAGGGTAAACAAAACAAGCAGAATTGAACTTAGGTAGGGAAAAAAAATAATAAGAACATACGATAAGGCATAAACTGCATACACAAAATGTACAAAGACGCGATCACACATGTAAAAACACACAAAGCACATGCAAACACTGTGCACAAGCACTCACATACCTAACGGTGATCGAATCACGCGATTTGGTATCTGAGTGCTTAGTGAGTAGACATTTGAACAAACATAGTAATAAGTTAGATGTAAGTCGGTTAAGTTGTACATAAGTAGGATCATGCAAGTCGTAACTGAGGTTGCGACTGCAACCAACCTAAGCTAAGCATACACATAAGCATAGGACCTCGAGACGCATGTAAACACACAGAACATGTTGGCAATATGAAAAGCGAGCGAGACTCAGGCTATAAAAGAACAGCGCATCGCACAGACTCGTTCATTTCGGTGTCATAGCTGCCTGGAGGTAAGTGGTTACAGACAATATGACAAATCAATTTTTTTTTTTTTTGACATTACGGATAGGGGATGTGACGGATCGCCATCCCTGAAAGACTGTGTAGGACAAATGACATTACGGATAGGGGATGTGACGGTTGGTATAAATCGCCATCCCTGAAAGACTGTGTAGGACAAATGACATCACGGATAGGGGATGTGACGGTTGGTATAAATCGCCATCCCTGAAAGACTGTGCGGGACAACTCACATTATGGATGAGGGATGTACCAGCTGACTGAAGAATATTTTGTCTTTATCGACGAGTAGCGAAACGGGGACACCCCGGCGGCAGCTATGACACTGGCAACGTATCCGGTTCTTTTCTTCCAGCGCCTCGCGATATTAAAAGTGAACAGAAAGTGAAAGTCTAACGTCGTAAGAAAAGAAAATAAAACGGTAAGCGCGCAACAAAGTCGGGTCATCTCGCTGGTTCCTTTTCCTTGCCATAGCCCAGTTCTACACAAATTGCTGTACTTCTTTCCAGTAAAGAGGAAACAATAAATATAGGAAACTAAACAACATTCTTTTCAATTTTCTTGCAACGAATCCTGCATTGACTGAGTCATACCCCGCCTACGAAAACTCGTTACACAATATAATATAATATAGTCTAAAACAGCTACAACGCTTCTCGAACAAAGGATTCAAGTAACATCCAATAAAAATTGCAAAAGGGTAAAGGTCATACCATATCAAACTAAATTTCTTAACGCTGAAACCAGGATCAGCTTCTACAAAGTTTCAGTTGACTTAACATGATGACGATTAGAAAGTGATCGTATAACGGGGGAATATTCCAGCATAGATCGTACTAACCTCATACGTACGCGTGGTTCGTCAAATTCTCTCGAACAGCGTGAAATAAAGCTTAGCACTGATCGAGCTTTATTCACAGAATGTTCAACGTGCAAATTGAATTGAAATTTTATAGCAGACAGGAATAGTTTGACGTCATCTGCATACATTAGGATACGATTAGATTCTTTAGCCGAGGGGAGATCATTAATGTACAGAATAAACAGACTCCCTTAAGAATCTTGTCAGATTGAGAAGAATTGAATGGCATCTTAAAGGACCTACTAAAGACCTTGCTTGATCTATTAAAGACCTTGCTTAAGTCAATGTAAATAACATCCAACTGTGAGTCTTTGGAAAATGCATAAATACATGACAAGCAAGTTCAAGAAGGTTATTAGTGGTCGATCTACCCTTTAAAAATGCATGACGACACGTGGCAATAGTAGACTTAATAACAAAGATATTACGAGACTTAATAATGCGCTTAAATAAGTTTAGTTTGGCCACTTTTATAAAATGGGAGAATAAAATTAGTTTTCCAAACCTACCTATTTCAAAAGAACGGTTGCAAGCGAATCCAATAATCCGATGCGGTTCAACTGCGGAGGTTTTGAGTACATACGAGAGAAGCCCATTCGGGTACGGCGCACAACTATGTATTCACTAACTTAGTCCTTGTAAGACTTCACCGTTATGCTTGTGGTGGTAAGCATTTAGCTGATGCGCATATGGACAGAGGGGTAAAATTTACTAGAATTAGAAGAAATTAGCAAAAAGGTCGAAATCATGGAACAATCGGACGTTTCAAAACCATCCAAAGACATATCTTTTTATCTTTTAGATCTAAGGCGCTATTATTTATATAAGGAATATCATTTCGCTGTAAGAGGATTAACTCATAAATACTATCTAGAAATTAAACAACTTAAAGTCAAAGTAAAGCACAATAATAACATACGGTGGAGTCATGCTATCTACCACTTCACGAATAAGTGACACAAGTTCATTGTAAGCGCTTATATTCAAATTAGAAGCAATATAAGAACAAGAAGTAAAAACGTATCTATGTGCGACTATCACACAAACTTCAATAAATCCACTATCCAAAGATGAGCCGGATTGAAAGGGATACGATGCGAAGACAGGTGATGCAGCTATAAATTTCATACGACATTCTATCAAATACATGTGCGTGTAAATACAAACACCTATAAATTTTTGTGTGTTGTGACTATTAAGTAAAATTAAGTAAATAAATAAAGAAACTTACACACTGGCATCCTCTCTATCATGCTAGATTGCATTATTATCAATTGATTTGACATCTGTAAATCACACCAAATAGTTAAGTTTCGCTTTGAATCGTTAATTTCACAAGTATAATTAACAAAAACTGCTGCTCGTAATTATTGGAATCGGTACTTAGTAACATTAAGTGCACATTCTTTCATCATCAGCGAAGTCATAACTTATAGCTACTGACTTGAATAAGAGCGAATTTAAATTTGTCACTTCGTTTGGTAAGTGCCATGTACGTGAAAAATAGATAAATCGAAAAGTAAAAATGATTGTATCATAATGTATATATTTTCGAATCTTTAAGGCATTTAATGTTTTGCGATTGTTAGATTAACGACTCCATTTTGACTTCGGCCTTTGAAGTATGTGCTATATATCGTATTGCAGCGTTACCCAATTGTCCCTACGTATATTATTGTTATCTCAGTAAATTGATAATTCGGAACGTTCAGGAGGACTTTTATTGTTTTTGTACTCATCACCGAAGGATGACGGATATATTAATTTTGTCAACTTGTTTGCAACGTCCAGAGACTGTACGAATATATATATATTCTTGATCAGCACAAAATTCTGAAAAGATTTAAGCATGCCGGGCTATCCAGTTTTCCGCCCCTCTCTCTGTTCGTCGGAGTGAGGTCCATTGCAAATATTCTACATGTCGCAAACCTGAGGATACCGATTTTAAATTTGGCAGAAACATTAAAAGTTGTCGCTTGTTGGTACTGAAACTGAAATAAAAAACTAGTTTTGTGCGCTTTACTCATAAGCTACAGCAGATAAATGTACAAAAATTTGAACGTATATTCGATGGGCCATGCTATAGTATCTCTACAGAAAAGGGAAAAAATAAATCACGCCTACCCTGCATCGTAAGAGAAGTAAGTTTTCGAAAACCTCATAAAGCCTACAAATTTTTGTCCAGTTTCAAACTGTGAATACACGTAAGCAGAATTATTTTCCATGAATAGAAAATTGACCCACGCCCAATATCATAGACTACGCAAATTTATATTTTCCTTTCTTTTTTAATTTTTCATAGGATAACGGTAATGGTAATGGACTCGGTCGTAACCTAATTTTTTTACTTCTTAATATTTGGTTTGCTTTGATGTACACTCAAAAAATATTAGAAGTTTAGTTTTTTTTTTTTTACATTACACAAATTTTTCTAGCAACGTTGTAAAAGAAATATAAAAATGAATTACGAGTTTTCTTTATTCGAAAGTACCGTAAGAATTACCAATATTTTCTATGTTCATTATATATCAATTAATTATATCTGTATATATAAATATATTTGGTTAATTTATTTCCGAATATACCACATTAACTACATTTTAATAAATTCATTGGGAAAATAATTTTGGGAATGCATTGTCTTCAACTGAATTGTGTCCAAATATTATTCGGACCAATACATTGTACGTTGGCTTTGTGAGCCACTTCTAGAATCGATTGTAAAAATTATTAATTGTTATTATGGTGAAAAATGGCTTCAAACATTTGGACAAAATGTAATCGCGTGTAATTTATCTGAAGAACAACAATATGTGCAAGCGCGTATTAACACAGCCCAACTTCCCCTAAAAATTGGGCGCGTGAGCGGTTAAAATTCTGGTAAATCCGAACAACGTCGAAATATACAGAAAATTATCAAAACGACATAAATTAGAAAAAGGATCACTCCAAGAATACATACCTTATATGAGAAAAGTGGCTGCTATTGAACTAAAGCACTTCGTGAGATATATGAAGCATCCGAAATATCGTGTGAGAATCTACAAAAAGAAAAATCTCTAAAAGTCGGAAAAAAAGAAAAGAGCATTGTTTTACCTTTGGTTTTATACAATGTAAAAACACAGAATGCAAATCACATACTAAATGCTTTAAATGTAACGAATATTGCAACAAATAAAAGAAAAACAAAGAGGTGATAAATGTTACTCTAGAAGAAAGAAAGAATAACAGAAAATATGTAAATAAAGAAACATTAAAAGATTACGCTTTATAACCTTATGTCAAAAAGCTTATGGCAATAAAAAAAATACAATTAGTAATTTACTAGTAAGGAAAAACATGGAAGGTGTGCAGAAAAATGGAACAAAAATGTGAACAGCTGGGACTGTTTTACTTTTATCTTGCTTGAGTAACCCAGTTGACATGTTATACGGAAACAAATTAATGCTAGTTATGATGAAAAGCGTATATAACATTATATCAATGTTGGTGCACTTCCTGTCCTTCCGTTTACAAGTCAGCACTTGTCCAGTGTTAACGTGCATGTACATCAGTCTGTCTGTTGAGTCATAAGTCTTAATTTATTTACTTCTGTTGCTCAGGCCAATCTGTCCGTTCGTCTATTGAGAAAAATGAAATTATGGTATGTCTGTGCATGGCTTAGTGTGCGTAGTGTATAACAAGAAAAACCAAGGTATTGTACAGACGGACGTGCTTTTTTTCTCCATTGATAATTCCGCTCTCTCTTGCTTAAGCTTTTACCGAAGGAATTATAAGAAGAAAAGCATATTAGCGATATTCCGATGTTTCATGGTTTATTTCTGGAAAAAACAAAACTAAAAACAGGTCGAGAGAGACTGACTGACTGTAACAGAATATGAACTGGTGAATATAGATTATCTATGGTTATAGACAATTAAATAATATTGTATCAAAAGAGAATTTTGATGACATTGTTAAAAAACTGATCTTAGCACAGTCAATAAAATATATCGAATTGTCAAGATAAAATTTAACGATCGTTATGGTGTTGAGCAAATCGGACACTTTAAAGGCCGACCTAACACAACAACGTACATTGATTATATGAAGCCGTGGAAATCCTTTGAAGATAAGGAAGAAAATATATTGTAGTATTATCACTCCACCATAATTCATTGTTTATTTCATTTTGTATTCCAAGCATTCATTATAACACTAGCGTAAGCATTTTTTATTTTACTAGTATAAGAATTTTCTCACACCTAACATTTTGTCAACATAGGTATTTTTATTAAAATTATTGTACTATATAAGAACCAGGTAAATAATAAATAAAACACATTTTTATTCAATCAACAATCAAGATAACTCTAATTTTATTTCTACTAAATTTGCTTTTTGCGCGAATAGTTGATTTTTAAGATATCAAATAAATAGCAGAAATACACTGCCAGGTACTCCGCGCTTTGGCTAAGTTCTAAAGATTAAGGAAAAGAGAAAACAAAACCAATAACAGCCGCAGCCAAAACAATAGAAAATCTGTAATAACTATAACATAACACCATTATTAACAACAGCTATAGTAACACCAGCATGGTCTTCATCGTCAGAAAATTTTATACTCATACTCATCCTAGGTGGCCTTCGGACTTTTTCACCGTGAAGTAAACTAAATCGAATAAATCTACACAGTAATTTTTGAAATTATCAAGAAATCAGATAAGTAACAGACATATGCGTATATATTTTGTTAATGTACATAATCAAATTGAAAATTTCTACCACTTGCTGAATGATATTCAATTCGTTTATCGCCTTCTCTCTATTTCTCTTTTGCTCATTATTTTCCTTTGTGTCAATTTATATTTCATTCGCTTCGTATAAACTATAGATATATTTACCCATGTATATACATATAAATATAAGCACACAACATAAGTAAATATGAATACAAACCAAATTTTAGTAGCATTGAAGTTTGAAATTCTATTTTATTTATTTATTTATTAACGATTACGTATCCTCGAAGCCATTAAGGCCTATTATAAGAGCTTATAATTTCTAGCATAGGTGCAATACAAATTGTTCTTAACCAGTCTAAAGCAGAATGAAATAAAATTGAAAGTAAAAAGAAAAAAAAAAAACAACAAGACTAATAAGAAAGGAAATGACACAGGTCCCATTAGTCTGTAACTACCTAATCTCATAATTAGAGAGGAAGATTAATAGTTTTCATTTGTAAGTGATATAAGAGCATGGACACTGCTGTATCTCCCTAGGCACTGAATTATAAGCCCTTAACTCTCTTTCCTAAAAGGTTTTGGGCAAAGAGCACTTAATTCGAGGAATCGAGAAATGGTTATTGTGAATTGACGCACTAAACTAGATTCATTTGCTTGATCATTACAACCTAATCCTACAGCAAGGCAGCTTCTTAATCTCTTCTTTTAGTGGGTCAACTTTAATAAAATGAAAGAAGACGTTTGACGAAATATGAATGCTCCGCAGATTTCACTAACAGCAACCACCTGCCGCCCACCACCATAAATTAAATTCCTGATCTGATCAATTTTCGTAGAATTGAAACTTTGAAAATTCACGTGACCAATCTTACAGGGGTGGCCAGCTCTAGTTAGCAGAGAACGAAACGCGGCATCGTCGGTTATTATCTAAATTATTATCTGCACTCATTATAATTATTATAACTAAATTAGATATATTAATTACCATAACAAATTGAAGCATTATTAATATAACAAAATACACAATATTTGCGATAAATTGCAGATTCTAAAAAAAGAAGAGAAATAGCTTTGTTAATAAAATAGTTCCAAATATAAAATAGCTTAACATAAACCCTATAGGACTTCATTGAGAAAGAATGTCGAGCAGGAGCAACATCAGCAAAGTCAGACAGTTCCGGTCGCGCCAGGAGAACTGTTGAGCAACTACGTACATTGTTGCAGTTGCATTGTCATTACGGAATCATCACACTGGACTACTTTTCCCCTACGGATGTCGGCGTTCATCAAGATTAATTTTTAATCTTTTTTTTCCTCAGAGAACGGCTAGTTGTTACTATTTTATATGGCACACGAGGTAGGTGATCTTTCAAATAGATATGTGACTGAAAACTAGCCATAAAATGCCGCTCAAGGGGCGTCGGCATACCCTACCATAACCGCATTACGCCGGTAAATTTAACTAAATTTGATTACAACCTTTTTTCTATTGACTAACATACGTATGGGAATTTGCAGACGCCGCCTTAATTTTATTCTGCTCAGCAATCTTCAATACGAGCTCTGCTAAGTTATTAATGTTAGCTGGCAAGCCGTGCACTATTACATCAAAGCTTTTCAAGCGGCGAAACTAACGTTGCGATGGTGCTCCGTTTTAATCAATTTGGACTTCAACACAATGTCCGCACCAACTTGCTCGCTGTATTGCGAAAATTCGGCTTGCAGTTCAGTAATTCCCTGAAAACCTCGAGTACATTGTTCCAGTGCCAAATGAGAAATCTTTTCTCTAGATTCATCAGACTATTTCCAAATTCGCATTAAGCTCAGCTACCATGTGCTCGAAACCATTTTTAATTTAAAAAAAAAAAGGCACCTCCGTTCAACACCTTGCTGCACCCAATACACGAGTACTTGAAAATTCTGCTTTTAATGTAAAAAAAAAATTACCACTTTGAAACCCTGCCGGACCCAACTTCGGGGTCTCCCAAATAAAATCAGGGGTCGATGGAAGCAATAGATTGGACAGGGCAGAGAGAGGCCCTTGCCGTAAGACCAACTCGTCCGGCAAGTCCATCTGTTCGACCTCGTAAGGATTTCAGCACGTGCATTCCTCTAATGTTTGTAGGAGTGAAAACCCCCCTCGACTTCCGGGCTAGGTAACTTATCAATGACATTCGTTCACAGCCTACATCCTACATTTTCGACTTTCCTAACGTATATATTTTTTATTACATAACAACGAACAAAAGGCACGATGTCAGATGGTAGACTGTGTAATGTTACAAGGCATGCAATGAAAAATTGCAAATACTGTCATTTTCGCCATGTAAAGTATCATTCATTATTATACGTCGTTAATGCTATCGTTGAATTGACGTCAGTTTTGCCCGCTTGTGCAAAACAGCTTCCACTATGTATAAGTTCACAATCTACACTTATTTCGTCGTTGTCAGCTAGCACTCCCACTTAAACCTAAAACATCTCCGTTATCCTAAAATGTACGTAAATGTAAACGTAAAATGTCGACCACAGAAACAATCTGAGTTAAAAATCATTATTGTTCATTCGTACATCATTTCAAAATCAGTTTCTATTAAGAAAACATCTGCTACCATTAGGATATAGCGCTTTCATTGCATATAAGTTCATCGATATCTCCCTGCAATCAAGCCATGGATATTATTCAATTTCAATATCTACTACTATCGTCCCGCTATAACAGGTTATCAGCCCAGATTTGTGACCCCTTAGTGATTGGCGCCGTCGTTATCTTCGCCAAATTCGTTTACCCGCAAGTTTATCTATTATGCAAAAAAAACTCTTTTAGGAGGGTAGCCTGTGGTGGTGTATTGTCTTCTTCAAGCTCGTGGTCATTAGCAGTAAACGTCAAATCTGTTGAGTATGAAGAGGACAACTTATGCAAAGTAGAAAATATTCTCGGTGCTACGTATGTGAGCATTACCTTCTAAGAAATCCTATCCGTCTTGTCACTTGTCACACCCCACCAGAAGTCAACACTTATTACCTACCACACCATGTGTAACAGATAGCAGAAAAACAGCACAAAACAGGGTTGTTTTTGAAACTTTTGTAAAAACCTTAGCAAGCGTTTCATTAAACGGTGTTCTTTATTTCGGTCCCTCGTTTGCAAAATGTATCGGTGTATGGAGGTTACTTATCCAAAGGTTTATCCACAATGTATTCTTTGGAGATCCAATGCTTGGGACAACATCAAAGCTTGTTTCACATTGAATGCCGTCGCGTATTGAATTAAGCTACCATTGCTTGTAGTAATTCGTTATAAACATCAACTTTCATTCAACTAAAAAAAAAACCTTGATTTTGGCTTCTGAGATTATAGGACGAGCTTTTTATATTGATGACTTAATTTTTGGCAGTAGTTCTATTAATAAGCCGGCCAAAGTGCGACAGGAAGTTACAAAGCTGCACAATTCGAAGCCGTTTTCCATGACGTTAAATTCTCAGTTTATGAGCACTTCCTCAAATTTCATGATGCAATTTTTTTTCGTTTTCGGTAAACGCATCAAAAAATAATACAACGCGAATGTGCTTCCCCTCGATTTAATTGGGTCGGAAAATAACTCGCATAGAGATGAAAGCTTCCTCCAAGCATTGCGTTTGGAATGGTTGGGTTTCGTTTCAAAACTTTCTATCGCGAACAGATTTGTGTTTTCATGTTTCGCATCGATATCAAAGTCAATAAACATTAATGCTTTTTATGCTAGCTTGACAGCGTATAGTGCACCTACTTACCGCTGATCCGAGCTGAAAGGTGTTATTAAATTACGCTTGTTACGTTTCAGATCGACAGTAGCACTTTTGAAAAAGCTTACAGTACCCAAGCTCGAGTTTTCAAACTGCCTTACTAAACAGAGTGCAACGGTTATGTCTGGAAATCCTCACTGTCTGTTTAAATATCGAACTGGTGACTTTATTATATATTAGGGCTACTCTTAAGTGCCACTTGACGACGATCGGAGGTTGTAAGCGCACGTGCCAGTGCTAAGCTGGCTTCTTCGGGAGATATGGGCGAGGGTTTTAATTCTTTTCCCCCGGGCATTCTTCAGACGGTTACATCTAAGAGAAATCCATATGCTTTGTTCTTGTAGGAATAAAGGGAAGGGATTAAACTTAGTTACCCAACAGGCAGATAATAAGCCATGGGTAATTATGTACCCTTCCCTATTTGCGGTCTTTTTCAATCCCTGATTCATAATCGGAGACTCCTAAGTTGGATCCGATGATCCTCTAACCTGCTTTCCTATCACGCCACAAAAGAAACGTATTACATTTTTATATCCTCTCGTTTCCTTTAATTACTGTTGACACGCTGGTTGTGCGCTGCTGAAGATGGTGGTAGATTGATATTGTGTACTTTGAAGACGTATCAATGATTGGAACTTCAAATTGTTGTTGTTTATATTTTTAATATTACTGTCTCTTATATATATGTACTAATTGTACTGTATTTCCATTGTAGTGTAATTGTTAACATGGATTGTGTACAGGTTGCCTATAGCTGTTGAATTTGTTTAAATACTTTTCTTGCTTATTTTATTTGGCTTTTTCCAGAAATTTTTCATTATGCTGTTTCACATTATAAACACATTTTTTTTTGCTTTCTAAAGGTAAATTTTTATTTTTTACTCGAATATAATAAAAGCAATCATAGTAAACTAATAATTTATTGTCTAACAGAATGTTTACAATAACTGCAATTTTTAACTCTCTCAATATAGCGGCGAGTACATTTTTTTCTTTTTGTACAATATGCAGCTGATCATTACAACAACAAAGATTAATTTATAAGTTTTTCTTGTTATATATACTCTTACGGAAATCCCTAATCCAGTTCATTCCAGCTAAATAATTTTCCCAAATAATAAATTCCCTAAAGAGAGAAAAACCAAATCCGCATTCGCGGCGCGTCATACAGTTGCCGGCCGATGAAAAAGATTAGCGGAAAAGCAATTTGACGGATTAAATATGAAGTCATGAATTTGGGTATAGTAATATGCCTGTAAAAATGTACATAAATAGAATATTTGTGGAAGGCGGAGTAGTAAAAAAAAGAATATTTGAGTTGAGTAGTCGAATGTATTGCCAAAAATAAATTGTGAATAATCCTATTCTTAAGGAATATAATTGTAAATAAAAGAACTTTGAAGTGTATTTCTCTTGAAAAGAATATCCACGATCTAGTGGTACAAGTTCTATCTTTTAAAAGCGAATTTCATAACCATACATATTATTGGAATATATATTAGTGGAATACGTTGCTGTACGTTGATAAATTAAGTAGTCATATCCGCAATCAACCGACACTTCTCTAATAATAATTGCTGATTTTTTTTTTTTTGTTTCAACAAAAAACAAAAATATTATATACAGTAAAAGCTCCTTATTCTCGAGGGATATGTTCCATAAAAATGCCGCGAATGCAGAAACGGTGAATACAGAATGGTAATTTATATGGAATTATACGGGATACGTTCGTAGGTGACAAAATAAAAAAAGAAACCGTGAATACGGAGTGGTAATTTATATGGGATTACAGGGGATACGTTTCTAGGCGACAAAATAAAAAAATCAATTTAATTGAAGTTCATTAATTATCTTAAGGTGTAGGCAATGGTTTGAAGAATTTTGTAAGTTTCTCATGCTGGCAGTTTTTAAAAGCTCCTTCAATTCAGACTGATTACGCAGCAGTCGCATTAGCAATTTGCCTCTTAAAAATAAAACTTCGTTCCATAGACAGATCACCGTTCATAAAGAAATCTCCAAGGTCATTTGCCGTTCTTAAACCTTCGCTAAGACTTTTCAAATTAAATGTCACGTTTCCAGTGCATCTTCTTCAATTGGCTGTGAATTTAACACTTCCTCCAAGTCGGTTTCAGTCAAATCTTCATCTTGCGATTCAAGCAATTCCTGAATGTCATTTGATTCTATCTGTTCGAACCCATCTCGTTTACGATGCATTTTGCTATGTCAAATTTCTTCCTGCATTCTATAACATACATATCAGGATTACATTCCATTTTATCCATTACGATCTTGAAGGTTCGTCTAACGCAATAGAGCTTAAAGGCCTGGATTATTCCTTGGTCCATAGGTTGAAGTAAAGCCGTCGTGTTGGGAGGTAAAAGTGTCACTTTTATATTTGGATGCATAGTTTCAGGTTCGCGAGGATGACCTGCTGCATTTTCCAAAACTAGAAGTGATTTAAAGTCTAAATTTTATGATTTTAAATAAGTTTCAACTTCAGAAACCAAACAATTCCGGAACCAGTCGCAAAAAATCCACGAATAAAGAAATATATAGCCGCGAATATGGGAATTGGGTCCCATTTTTTTCATACGCGAATAGTGAAACCGCGAATAAAGGAAGCGCGAATAAGGAGCTTATACTGTATATACTGATAAGCTCTCATAAATTTTTTTTTATTAAAAAAAAAATTCTTACTCGACATTACCGAACATCTCTGTTGTTTAGCACAAAATTTAATACATAATTAACAAAAATTACAAAAAGCACTAGCGAGTTTATTATTTTTTCTTGATGGCATTTTTATACGCCATGAGTGTAGTTAAAGTCTACATATTTCCAATACAAAACAAGAAATTTTTGTTCAATCTCAATTTCTTTACTATCTCTCTTTTGAAATTCTTTTTTTTTCTCGAAAAAACTTAGAAAATTTTTCAAGCTCTGCTTTCGCTACTTTTTTTCTTTTGTCTTGAACGACATTTATTTCTCAACGAGTGGGATTAACGATCTTACCTTTTACTGGGGTATATTTGGAACAAATATTACAAGATACAACTATATGTTACAAGAGTTTTCAGTTCATTACTCAATGAATATGAGAGTCATTGCTGGTCGGAGTCAGTGGCCGTTTTATTATGGTTGCATTAGCACTATGACAGATTTAATATTTTTGTAGAGGGTAAGGCGCAGTCAGTTACTTACCAAGAAAGTGACCCGCCATTAAGTTCTAACTAATTTAAATCTGACGTACATACATTCAAGGGGTGGATCTCCACAAAAATCCGATCTAAAACATCGGAGAATTCCAATTTGCTAACCAATTTGTCGAAGAGAAAGCGTACTGTCTCGTTAGCTACACCGTCACACAGCTGGAGAAATGCAAGCACCGCAACTCGTTTGAAAAAGTGAAACGCATGTTTGGGTATGCTTACAAATTTGTGGCTTTGGAATTTGCATTAAACAAAGAGGTCACAGCTGCCCCTCTTTCGGCATTTGATCGCAAAATAGGTACGAGTCGACTGATTCGTTTCCCAGCAGAATACAAGGCCTTGCAAACAAAATATCGTATCTGCAAGCAAAGTCCAGTCACTTGTGCCATTCATTGATCCAACAATTCTAATTGACTTTGGGGGAAGGCTTAAGTGCGTCATATTATCAATACTCCGCTCGCCTACTAAGGTGCTCGTCATGCACTACCATCATTCTGCATGAATGGCCGCAATGATTTCTTCCTACAATTCGGCAGCAATATTGGCCTATCGGGCGAAAAACAATCATCTATACAAACATCAGAAATATGAAGTATACAATAGCGAAATATACTGGTACTGCTTATTCATAAAGATCCTGATTAAAGGGTAAGATCTCTTAAAGCACAGAGGATGTTCGTGGCTCTGTCGCCAAAGCGAAATTCCAATTTTGTTTGCCCATGTAACCACAGTATTAATTATTGCAACTCGATTTAAAGACCCTAAGACAGGGTGTAAAAAACTGAAATGAAAACATTTAGTATCAACTTTATCAAAGGCGGCCATGCGCATTTGCCAATATCCATTTTCTAAATCAATACTGCTAATATGTCTAGTACTGCACAGTCTGTGTAAGACAGGTGTAATCCATAATAATAATTATGCCTCTGGGATGCGTTTCTTTAACTAGCGATCTTCGATGCAGAATCTCCATGATCCGCTACGTTTCTTCACGAGGTTAATGGGGAAACTATAATGACTATTTGATGGTTTACTATAGCCTCTGGTTGGTAATTTGTGAATTTCGGAATTTATTATTGGCTACATCGAAAGGTTCCGTCACTGGTATCTAATCGCTATAGGACGTTCATATTCCATGTAAATTTTGTATTAACACATTGGACGTCTTGAAATTGCGAAAGATCTGTTTCAAGGAATGTTGGCATAATGTCAATTTCAGTACATCTGTTTATTTTGTCATCGCTAAGACCTTCTCTACCACTTTCAATCATTAATTAGGTTGCACTATTAATCGTTCCAACTTTACGGTTAACAATTGTTACGAGGTGTAACAATATTCCTTCGCCAGCAATGGTAGTAACAACTTTGAAAAGCTTGCAAGAAGGTTAAACCGTAAAAGCACATCGTCCGATATATTTGACAAATTTGCAAGCATAATGCTTTACACATGATGGCGGATTTGTATAAGATATCATATGGGAGCAAGAGTCGAGTATGACTGGACTGATGATTTAAGTGATTTACTGTACTGATGGCTGACCAAACACCTGCTCCGTTTAGCACCGGTGGTAATAGCTTCATTAATTATTTTCCCCCATATAGCGATGGTAATCGTAAGTTTATAATAGATTGGCCTTAGCATGTCAAGGGCTCAGTCCTTTTTTTGTATACATTTTTTGCAAATAATTATAGTTTTACACTTTTTTTTGATTCTTTAAACTTTAAACATATAAGCCACAAGTGTTATTGGCTTAGTCCATTCTAACACAAAATCAAAAAAAAAAAAATTATTGACCTTTAGTATGTTACAAAACAAGACCATTACAGTTTCTACATTCCCAACTGTGCAATCAAGTCTAACGCTCGAAAACCGAGTTCTATGAAGCAAAATGTTAGTTTTGTTAAAGGCCGACTTGTTTTGTTGTCGACTTGTTTTGCTGCCGTGATTGAGCAAGTTGTCTGGATGGAATGGAAAGACTGTGAAGATTTTGGGTCGCAAAATTCACGTAAATGAGTGTTGTAAAAATAATACTGTTAGAGAGTATTTCGAAGGGGGAATATATTAGGGGCATAAACTGAGAAAATATCGCGATGCACCTCTTCCGTTATACACTCTAAATTTAGAACAACCAGTCTCTGGTTAAATAAATGAAAGAGGGTAGTACACATTGATAATTTGCTAGCTCTTATATACTAGAATTGATACAATAAAATATTCTACTTAACAATAATGTTGACCTGCTTGTGACGCCTTCTACAGAATGCCATTTAACTGTTTTGAAATGATTCACTGTTTTTATTTTTAGGCTGTACAAAATTATAAATTGGTTACAAGTAATTAATTTGTAAGTTTTTGATAAGTGGATGGTATGATTAATGTACTGTACTGGGCAGGATGGGACGAATCAACAGGTAAACTAAAATCTGAACAGAAATCTACAGTAATTTGAGGAAAATTTGGAAAGCTAAAATCTAAAAATTTTCCATTGAGACTTGATCGTTCAAGTCACGTATTTCATATTGAAAGACACATCGGCTCTATGCAGTGGTACGGGCCATATAAGCTAAATCACCGTCAGGCAACTGAGTGATTTCCGGTAAATTAAAATCTCCTAACACTGCGACAATATCAGATAGTTGTGAAGCTTCAAGGACATTGCGAATAAGAGCAGCATGTTTCATACGGAGAAAAAGTATGCATTTGGACGAATTTAGGAACAACTTACGAACAAATATTTATTCTCAATTTTCACTTAAGGATCAATAAATTCTACATCAGGAGGAGTTAAGCATAATGAGCGCAACTCCGGTTTTAGACAAATTTTCACGAAAGCGACGCACAAAAATTGTGCCTTCATTGAATTTATTCTTTTATTTATTTTTTCAATTCAAGTAAACTCAGCCGCGCTTCTAATAGCGGCCGAAACGAACATTACTAATCCATTTGTACCTCTAGTTAATGACAAAATTATGGATTTTAAAAATTCTAAAAACGCGGGTCGCGTCTAGGACCCACGTTACAGACAATTTGTTAGCTGAGGGAGTGTCGCCCTTTTTCCTTACGTGATGCCCACTTCGCTGTCAGACACAAACCACTAGACGTTAAGTGTTTCACCGACAATTTTATGACCGCGCAAAGCATAATCTTTATGCAATTAAATCTAAGTAAATATAAGAAGCTTTCTTTCTCAAGAAGGAAGTCATTCATTACTCACTCGTCGTTTCGTTGACAGATTTAGGCGTTCTATTTAACCATTGGTTACGTTTTAATTTGCGTATTGAACTCTCGTTAAGCAAAGCTGGGTCCGCGCTTCGTTTTATAAAGCGATAGTCTGAGGAGCTTGATGATACGTACATTACGAAAAGGCTGTACATGTGTTTCATTAGACCAATACTTGAGTGCGCTTCTGCTGTGTGGTCTCCTTCCTATAGATGCTATGTAGATTCAATTGAATTTGTTCGAAAGCAATTCTTGTTGTTTGCCCTTAGAAATTTATGTTGAGATCGGATTCCCTCTCTTCCTCCCCATGAAAATAGGTTGCTTCTGCTGTCCTTACCGTCTCTTGAGAACCGTAGATTTATTCTTGTCGTTTTCTTCCTAATCAAAGTAATAAAGGGTGCTATTGACTCGCACACATTACTTGGTGAGATAAGCTCTAATGTCCATAACCGCTTCTATAGGCACTTTATTTTTGTTAGGTTTAGTCAATGTAAACACAATTATGAGCTGTTTAACCCGCTCAGAGTTGTTTGCAGGAACCTAAATGATGTCTATCACTTATTCTTAATATCGGATTCTTTAAAGTCTATTAAAGTAACTTTGCTCAACACGGGCGATTTACCTAAATCGTACTTAAACTAACTAGTATTCTTAGGTTCTCATTTTGTTTCGAAAACTGAATGGTATTGCTAACGTTGTCGATTGCTAAGCTTATGCATGTTTGCAATGATTTAGAGATTCACTTGCAACCTTTATCTCTTCTTGTTGTCGGTGTGCTTCTGCGTGTACATGATTTTTTGTTTTTTTGTTTTCTTTCTTAATTACTTATACAAAAATTATTACTTTATTTTCATTGTTCTTTTTTCACATCTTCCTATATATTGTACACTGGTTTTTAAAATAAATAGTATAAGATTTACTGTTATGATTTACCTGAATTCGACTATTAATTTGGTTTAGTTGAATTTCAAGTATAAAGTAAGTAAATAAATTAATAAATAAATAATAATCGGACTAACTACGCCACCGAAAAAGGTGTTCGTCTCTCTCGTTGCGAAAGATCGTCTTTCGGTTGCTTGTCTTACCAGCATAAACGATCGTTCCCACTTGTGTCCTAATATTATCTTACCGTTGTAAAGACAGTGATCGTTTCGTTTCTTCCACAATTTGTCACGAACAGCTTTGCAAGTCAAGAATTTGTCAGGGCGTATTGTAGGGTTTCTTTAACGTAGTGATTGACGGTAAGAAATATTCTCATTAAAATATATATAATTCTTATACAAATATGTATGAATAAATCTCTAAACATATTTCTTAAATATCAAATGTGATTGATAAGAAATTGTATACGTTCTGTTCGTGCATCAATCATAAATCATCTCTATAGGGATGATCGGTTTTCTATTTATAGTAAAATTCTGCTGAATTTTTTTGCAAAGCAAAACAAGTGCCTGCGTATTGTACAACAAATGCGCGACATTATAAATAGAACTGATCCTTATTTAGACTGGTAAGAGAAGGAAATGTTTTACTTTAAACACAAATAAGATAAATATATGCTTTAATATTAAGCATATGTACATGTAGGTACGTAATGAGAATCACGTGTTTATGTGTGCACATAGGGAAGCTTATGGTGTATGAATGGGTTAGTGGATCATAGTAAGTAAGTTTTTTGTATTGTGTTGAAAAATACAATATATCCATACATATATTTGTTTGTATAATAGATAATTTAACTTTTATATGTAGGTATATCAAAAAGAACTATTATGTAGGCGTATAAAATTTATAAAACAGCTAAAACATAGAGTAAATTTAACTTTTATATGTAGGTATATCAAAGAGAACTATTATGTAGGCGTATTAAATTTACAAAACAGCTAAAACATATATATTTGATTTATATGTGAAAACAATAAAAAATATAAGATACATTTATAAATTGTATAGTTCATGTAATAGGTATATTGAGCGCGGAAAAATGAGGTTGTGCCCGATTTTACATTTTCACATGCAACAAAAATCAAAGCGTTCACTCAACTGTTATATTCTGTCTCAAGAACCCTCCTCAGACGCTTGCATTTAAAGGTACTTAACTTTACCACGAATAGACGGGCATACAAAACCTATATTAATAATAGGTTAAAATATATAATAGTTACTGTTTAGCTTATTTATTTCTAAATTTATATATTTATGTGTATAAATATATACGCATATAATATATATATGTATATAAACTTTTATATAAAATAAAATTAAATCATTCTATAAATCCATTATCAATTTAAATAAATATTTTTTGTTTTAATAGTGTGGTCAAACTTACACGTTTCTTTTCTATTTATACCATTTTACTTTATAATAAGTCACCATAGAGAAAATCGAACTAATATCGTATAGGAAGTGAGGTATCATATTCATATGGCATTAATTCATCAGGATAAGTCATTGAAAACAAACAATCAAGCCCATCATGTGTAACATTTTCTAAACGTAAAGAACGAGTACCCAAAATTATTTCGTTTCTTTTTTTGTTCTGATTTTTCCATATGATAATGGTGATGATGGAAATTTTTTCTGTGTATGCAAAGCTTTTTAATTAAAAAATGTTTTACACCGTCAAATTCGCAAGAGATGCAAATCAAAGTAGTAAAAAAACAAAGAAAAATTAGTAATTTACATGCATTATGCATTCATAATTTATTATTACAAATTGGTTTATGTTTTTTTAAAGTCATCGCGTGTACTTGCTGCTATTTTTTTGTGCAGGATTTCAAACATTTGTTAGTATATTTTATTAAATTTCTTATTTCGAACATTTTTATTTTCAACATTATTTGTACTTATTTGAAGTGACTCTTCATTTTCGAATCGTAACGTCTTTTTAAGATTAAAAGCTAGTTTAAGTACGACATAGGTAAATCGGCCGTATTAAGCAAAGTTACTTTAATAGACTTTAAAGAATCCGATAATGAGATAGACGTCATTTAGATTCTTGCAAATCACTCTGAGCGGATTAAACAGCTCATAATTGTATTTACACTGACTAACCAAGATAAAGTGCCTTGAGAAGCGGTTAGGGACATTAAAGCTTATTTCACCAAGTAATGAAGGCGAGTCAATAGCATCATTTATTACTTTGATTACAAAGGAAACGTCAAGAACAAACCTACATGTCTCAAGAGACGGTAAGGACAGCAGAAGTAACCTTTTTTCATAGGGAGGAAGAGAGGCAATCGGATCTCAACCCAAATTTCTGAGGGCAAACAGCAAGAATTGCTTTTGAACAAATTCAATTGACTCTACATAGCATCTATAGGAAGGAGATCACACAGCAGAAGCGAACTCAAGTATTGGTCTAATGAAACACATGTACAGCCTTTTAGATCTGGCTGGAATTAACCACCGATGGAAGATCGTTAATGTATAAACTAAATAAAATTGGACCTAAGTGACTTCCTTGAGGTACGCCAGATATAACGTGGAATTCACCCTGAATGATCTATTGTGCAGATAAGAGCTTACCCATTTCACTAAATAGAAAGGGATGCCAGGGGCTTGCAGTTTAAAGATAAGTAGGTTATGATTAACCATATCAAACGCTTTGCTTAAATCAGTGTATATAACATCTGTGCGAGAGCCACTAGAAAATGCCTTGAAAACATGACAAGTAAACTCTAACAAGTTGGTGACTGTAGATCGCCCTTTTCGAAAACCGTGCTGGTGCGGATAAATATACGAATTAATGGCAAAGGCAACATGTTGAGTCACAATACGCTCGAACAACTTGGGCAAGGCACTCAACTTGGCTATACCTCTATAGTTCTCAACAAATCGTCCATTTCCACTTTTGTGGATAAGAATAAGGAAACTACTCTTTCAACACGAAGGGAAAACACCTAAATTCAAGGACAGATTAAAAATCTTTGAGATCACACCACATAGCTCGACAGCGCAAGATTTAAGTACACATGATGGAATTCCATCAGCTCCTGGCGCACAACTGGATTTTAGAAAGCTCAACTCTTAAAAACCTTATCTTGCGAAATAACCAAGTTAGGAATTGAAACCGAGTTAGTTATAGGATATTGATGTTTGCTGATAAATCGAAATTAGCAATTGAAAAGCTTCGTCGGAAATACTCAGCAAACATATTTGCTATTTCAAAATCATCCGAGGAATCACACCCATTAAAAGAAACATGCGAGGGATACGTGGAGATTTTTCGTTTAGAGTTACTCAAGGATCCTACAGGCCACCGTGGTATGTTTAACAACATATCACTGTTTTCAGCCGGAACTAGTATTTTAAAAGAGGAGATTGCCCTAGATTGAGAAGAGGCCATTTTGAAAATGCTAACACGCTTTAAGTTGACTGATGGGACTTTCACCGCCAGATAACTTTTTATGTTATCCACCGATCTTTCAGGTGAAAGTCTTGACACAAATATTGCTTTTCTGGGAGGAACTGCCCTCAAGAAAATGTCATTACTAGGAACAGGAGGATTCACGGTTGGGGAGTTAAGAGTTGGGGAGAATACAGGTGGCGTTATCGCCCTTGCACCAGCAGCTTGTGCGACTTGCCCAGTCTGGTGACCGGCGTTCACCTTCGAACAGCCAGAGGAGACAATGATTTATTTTTCTCTTTATTATTTTTAGGCGATAGCGATTAATTAGAGTGAGTGGCGGTTCTGGGCGGAAATACCCTTGCCACTTCAGCGTAGCTTAAAACAGAAGAACTTGCGGGCTTGTTTGTTACTATTTTCAACAATATCGGAAACATTACTGTTCATTTTAGAGTTAGAGCGAGCGGTAACTTGTACCAACCAAGGTGACGTCCCACACGCTACGCTACGAGTTGTTATTTTTCTGGCTTGGTCAGAAGATGAGTGCTTAATAAAACGACACTCATCAAGCCTAGACTTAATTAGCTCAAACTTCTCCTACAGCAAGCCGAGATTTCTACTCAATTCCGAGAAACAATTTCGCGTCTCCGTGAAAATTTTGTAAAAATCAATGTCCCGCTGCCTGCAGTCTGGACATGACCATCTTAAGCCTTTAGAAGAGTCTGCGACTGCGTCAGCAGCACGGCCGAGAATACCGGCACACTTTGCATGACCAAAGCGTACGCAGAGCCAACAAGAAACGAATCTATCCGATTCCGGGCTTGTTTTTGCGCGACATGGTGTATATAAGCACTCCATGTCAAGTGTACAAAAAGAAAGAAGTGAATTATTAGGACAAAAAGGAACAAATTCAAAAGAATCCACAACACTAAAGTTATCCACAAATTTAAGAAATTTAACGAAACTTCTCCGTTACGTTGTCACTGTAACAAGAGACCAAAAAAAGAAGAGAAAGTAAAACCAAACTGGAAGCACGAAAAAAGGAGAAAATCAAAATTAGATAAATTATACGTAAAATTTACACTACTGAAGCAACGGCCAAGCCAAGAGAGAAACTGTGAACAACCAAGAAAGAAAAAAAAAACTCGAAAGAGATTTACTATTGCGAGCACAAGTGCTAATCGCAAGAACCAAAATGAAAACTTCAAATTTTTAATGTATTTAATGTAATTCCTACACTTTTACACCCTTAATACTTTTATATTTTTACAAATACTTAGCTTTAAACGCGTACAAAACGATAAGAAGAAGTTAAGCAATAGAACAATCAAAAGTGGACGATGTCACGCGCGTCAGTTATGAAACTGACGCGCCGATTCACAATATTTAATAAGTTAAATAGGTGTTCGAAATTTGTTAATCAAACTTGAATGTAAGTATAAAAAAGTATACCTTCAAATAAGCGTTGACGGTAAGTGCATTATTTACAAGCAATTTTATTTTCCGCTCCACTTCGTCTGCTGCCGCATTTTGTAGAACACATTTCAGTGCACGGCGCGTTCAGTAGCTTATTGGTGTGACATATTTTTTTAATAATTAATTTGCTCAATAATTAATATGCCACAAAACTTGATAATTTCTTTTTAATATGCCTTCACATTATATCCTGTCTGAAAGAAACACAGGAAATGCTTACAATAGATATTATACAGATTATTTGAGTTTTAGTTAAGATCACATTCATAGTTCAAAAAATCTGATGATCGAAAATATTTCCAAATTTTAACAAGAAGTTGGTGAAGTTGTTTTGTTTTTTATTATGTTTAAATACGTTTCACTTAGTGAATTATTTTTTATAATTGCACAAAGCGACTTATGACTGTTCAAATTTATTAATGGGTCAATCTTTATGTCCGTATGCTAGTGATAATCAAATTGATCACAAAACTCAACTACGGGGGATGTGATAGATCTGGAATTGCTAAAGGTGGTGAACTTTACTCTTTAAGTCTCTAAAAATGTCAGGTATTGTCAATTTCGTTTTAGTTTGCATCGCAGTTGAAATATTAAATGTGAGACTACCAGTAACAATACTTTTACAAATGATATGCTATGTAAATGGCCGTACGTTAATTCTAGTATCTTTCAAACGAATAATACATTTTTATAATTTCAGTAAGGGCTATCATTTGGATACCGTTCTGTTACTTTCCGTATTTACGTGCGTGCGAGCGTATTCAACAGATCGGTGCGTGAGTGTATACGCGCTAAAGCAGAAATACTGGGGTGCCGTTGTGTGTATGTTTGCTTAAGCAAGTATATGTAAGCACACACGCAAAATTTTTTAACTATTGATTTTCGTGTGCTTAGCTGTTTTTATTTTTGGTATGAAAAAGCGTATTCTTATGGCCTTTAATATCATTTGTTTTCATAGGATGCCTTGTTGCAAATGGAATAGTTTTGCTTCGCGAATATTGCTGGCGGAGTGTTCTCTCTTATATATATAATGTTTTTGGTTTAAGTTACTTTAAGTTGGTTATAAGTAGTATCATCCTCGCTTACGCAAGCTGTTGTAGTCAGTATGCATGCACATGTATCATTCGTTTTTCAAGCATCCTGAAAACATTGTGCATATTCGACATAACATTTCGCTAATAACATTTGCGCAACGTAGGACCCGAAATATAAACAAACGATATGAAAGAACGTAAAAGTTTTATTCGACCTATACGTGTAAAGTTATGTGTTGCTGGCAATTGAGTTGAATTCAAGAGCGAGTCTGCATTTGGTGGCAATTGAGCATAGCAAAGGGTCTCCGTTGTATGTATTTTTTCTCTGCGCGGTTTTTGTTTACTTTTAGAGACTCTACGTTTGATTTTTAGAAATTCAGGGAGACTATTGAAATACTTCAAGGAATCCCATTTAAAAAAAAAAAAGAGCGCTCATTTCACGTTTCGCAAAAATATAAAAATATCATCAATAGTTTCTTTTTCACGTTGCTGGATTATGGGTCTAAATTGAATCGAACAGGCCTAACTCTTATACAAACAAACCAAAAAAAAAACAAAAAGAAACGAAAATCAGATGAATTTTTCTTAGAAATTTGAGTTATCAAATTAAATCAAAGGCACTTTATGGTGTGCATAGTATACACCATAAGCACATATGTACTGTACACGTGTATATATTGTGAGGACCCAAAGTCGTCCCTCGTTTTAGCCTCACGGGTTCTCCGGTTCTGGCTGGGGAGAGAGGGAGTGCTAGAGAGTAAGATAGGATAAGAATAGGATATGCATAGCATAAGAGTAGAATATACATAGAATAAGAATAGATTAAGATAGAATAGGATAGATTAAGCGTAGGCTAAGGATAGGTTAGGAGTATTTATTTATTTATTTATTTATTCTACTTATACTAGAAACTCAACTAAACAAATAACAGTCGAGTTCAATTGGCTCTTAATGCAAAGCTTATATTGATTAATAATAAAATTTAGTATAAGTATAATAAAACAAATAAGAGGAAAAGAAAAGAAAAAAGAAAAAACAGCATGTACACTATCAGCATAGGGACACACTTACAACCGGTACAGGACCAAATTGCAAATGAACCCCTAAACCATCGCAAACATGCATAAGCCTGGCAACCGATAATAAATTGTCAATAATTCATTTTCGAAACGTAACGATTTTTTAGGATAAAAGCTAATTTAAATACGACATAGGTAAATCGCGCGTATTAAGCAATGTTTCTTTAATGGACTTTAAAGAGTCCGATAACGAGAATAAGTGGTAGACATCATTTGGGTTCTTGCAAACGACTCTGAGCGGATTGAACAGCTCATAATTAAACTTACACTGACTAAGCTTAACCAAGATAAAGTGCCTAGAGAAGCGGTCAGGGACATTAAAGCTTATTTCACCAAGTAATGTGTGCGAGTCAATGGCACCATTTATTACTTTAATTAGAAAGGAAACGCCAAGAACAAATCTACGTTTCTTAAGAGACGGTAGGGACAGCAGAAGCAACCTATTTTCATACGGAGGAAGAGAGGCAACCGGATTCCAATCCAAATTTCCCTTTGAAATGTCTAGGTCAATTCCAAATTGTTTTGAAAATTTATAGGCGATATCTTCATTTTCGCTAACGGAAGAGTGTTTACCACAAATACTACAAAGTTGCGCAAACACACAGGTGGACAGACAAACAGACGGACATGTTTAGGTGCGTTCAAAAGTTATAAATGGCCAAGAA
Organism: Glossina fuscipes; assembly: GCF_014805625.2. Lineage (NCBI taxonomy): Eukaryota > Metazoa > Arthropoda > Insecta > Diptera > Glossinidae > Glossina > Glossina fuscipes. The sequence goes on from NW_023998565.1 coordinate 3,160,048, forward strand.
GTTGTACACTTTGTAGGGTTTACGAAGTTTGTTTCTGCTTGTTATAAAGGTATTGAAAAAATACTTAAATTTTGATAAACCATAATATTCGACCGGCGTGGGAATTTTATTCCATTTTCGTGCACAGATGCTACGGCATCACCCATAAAATATGCGTTCAAGTTTTCGTACATTTATTTGCTGTACTTTATGAGCAATGGCCAGAAACCAATTTTTCATTCCTTTTGAAAAACAGAGGTGTTCTCAATTTGCGTGATGCTGTGGGAGTGTCCTTCAAGTGGTTTGGTCTATTTTCAACAAAAATCTGCGCGAGAGAATTTCCAATGTTTCTGTCCCATTTGAAGTCGATAGCTTCAGTTTTGCGGCCAGGAGGATGTTTACAACAGACATTGCACGGACGGTCAGATGGACAGACGGACGTGCTTAAATCGATTTATGATTAAAAATATATATAAGTTTATTTATTTATTTATTTTATTTATTCCACTTATACTAGAAACTCAACTAAACAAATAACAGTCGAGTTCAATTGGCTCTTAATGCAAAACTTATATAAATTAACAATAAAATTGAGTATAAGCATAATAAAACAAATAAGAAGAAAAAAAAAAAAAGAAAAAGAAAAAAAAGCATGTGCACTATCAGCATAGGAGCACACTTACAACCGGTACAGGACCAAATTGCAAATGAACCCCTAAGCCATCGCAAACATGCATAAGCCTGGCAACCGATAATAAATTGACAATAATTCACTTTCGAAACGTAACGACTTTTTAAGGATAAAAGCTAGTTTAAATTCGACATAGGTTAATCGTGCGTATTAAGCAGTGTTGCTTTAATGGACTTTAAAGAGTCCGATAACGAAAATAAGTGGTAGACATCATTTAGGTTTTTGCAAACGACTCTGAGCCGATTGAACAGCTCATAATTAAATTTACACTGATTAAGCTTAACCGAGATAAAGTGCCTAGAGAAGCGGTTAGGGACATTAAAGCAAAGTAATGAAGGCGAGTCAATAACACCATTTATTACTTTAATTAGAAAGGAAACGCCAAGAACAAATCTACGTTTCTCAAGAGACGGTAGGGACAGCAGAAGCAACCTATTTTCATACGGAGGAAGAGAGGCAATCGGATCCCAACCCAAATTTCTAAGGGCAAACAGCAAGAATTGCTTTTGAACAGATTCAATTGAATCTACGTAGCACCTATATGAAGGAGACCACACAACTGAGGCATACTCGCGTATGGGTGTAACCAAACACATGTATAGCCTTTTCGTAATGTAGGGATCATCAAGCTCTTTGGACCACCTTTTTATAAAACCAAACGCGAACCTAGCTTTGCTAATCGAGAGGTCAATATGCAAGTTAAAACGTAACCTATGGTCAAATAGAACGCCTAAATCTGTAATCGAATCGACGTCCTCCAACTTATGCGAATCTATGATATACCTAGTAATGAATGACTTTCTTCTTGAGAATGAAAGCTTCTTACATTTACTCAGATTTAGTTTCAGAAGATTCAAAGAGCACCATGCAACAAAATTATCCAAATCACCTTGAAGCTGATGTGATTGCGATTCAACAGAGAAGAAAGAAAACAGTTTCACATCATCAGCATACATTAAGATTTGGTTGGAATTAACCACCGATGGGAGATCATTAATGTATAAACTAAATAAAATAGGACCAATGTGACTTCCTTGAGGTACGCCAGACGTAACGGGGAATTCATCCGAGGTGATGGAGTTAAACAAAACCCTGAAGGATCTATTGTGCAGATAAGAGCTTATCCATTTCACTAAAAGGCTTGAAAACATGAGAAGTAAACCCTAACAAGTTGGTGACTGTAGATCGCCCTTTACGAAAGCCGTGCTGGTGCGGAGAAATATACGAATTAATGGCAAAGGCCAAATGTTGAGTCACAATACGCTCGAACAACTTGGGCAAGACACTCAACTTGGCTATGCCTCTGTTGTTCTCAACAAATTGTCTACTTCCACTCTTGTGGATAGAAATAAGGAAACTACTCTTCCAACATGAAGGGAAAACACCTGAATGCAAGGACATGTTAAAAATCGTTGAGATCACACCACATAACTCGACAGCGCAAGATTTAAGTACACATGATGGAATTCCATCAGGTCCAGGCGAACAACTGTATTTTAGAGAACTCAACCCTTTAAAAACATCATCTTCCGAAATAACCAACTTAGGTATTGAAACCGAGTTAGTTATAGGATATGAGTAGTTTGCTGATAAATCGAAATTAGCAATCGAAAAGTTTCGTCGGAAATACTCAGCAAATAAATTTGAGATTTCAAAATCATCCGAGGAATCAGAGCCATTAAAAGAAACATGAGAGGGATATGTGGAAATTTTTCTTTTAGAGTTAACAAATTTAAAGAAGAATTTAGGATTAGCAAACAGAAAGGATTTAATGAACTGAAGGTATCTGCAGTAATAATGATGGTTGAGGGAGTTAAATCTATGCCTCGCCACCGAGTAAGCGACATAGTCGAGCGCAGAGCCACTTTTCGAATATTTTTTAAATAGCGAGTTTTTTCTATTCTTGTGATATTTAATTGTCTTATTAAACCACGGGGGACATCTGCTTCGAGGTCGACAATGCTTGATCGGAACAGATGCAGCAATAGGTAGATTTAATGTATTGTAGAACGATGGCAATAAGCTTTCAATACTACCGGTTGAGAAATCAAGCGTCAGATGTGAAAGACGATGTTCTAGTAATACAATATTGATTTTATGAAAATCATAATAATTATTTTAAAAAGTTTGATTTGGCACGTTAAGGCATTTCAACAAACCATCATTAATATGATGAAAGGAAATGCATATTGATGGATGATAAGGATCCTCAGGTAAACTAAAAGGTGGACAACGATTTACGTAAATATCGGGAAAATTGGCAAAGCAGAGATCAAGCAGTCTACCATTACAATTAAGGGTACGATTATATTGACCCAAACTATGATCAAACAATTCACTAAAGAACACAACAGCCACATCAGACGTTGAAGTAGGAACCAAACAGCCAGAATTATCAGTGCTACACCAAGTGACTAGAGGCACATTGAAGTCACCCAATGTAACGACCAAATCGGTGGGTCTAGATCTCTTGGCCACTTCACAAATGAGGGCAGCGTGTTTCTTGTAAATGGAGATATCAGTATTTGGGGGAATATAGGAGCAGGTTATAAATAGATGTTTATCAGGCATATTCGCACGAATAGCGATAAATTCAACGTCAGGAGAAGTGGGAAATTCAATTAAATTGGACGGGACTGACGCAGATATGGCAATTAATACATCACCACCAATGCGATTCACTCGATCATTTCTAAACACTTGGAAAGAATTATGAAAAAGTTCCGACGAATGAAGATTGGGTTTCAGCCAAGTTTCAGTGAAGGCCAAACAGAAAAACTCCGTGCTCACTGAATTTAGAACAGTGGAACGAATTTTCGAATTTAGGCCCCTAACACTTTGATAAATGAGAGATAGTGGGCCTGAAGAAACAATTAGTTTTTTGAAGGCGACAAGACTATTGCTTTGGTATTACGGGGACGATCACGAGGGATAAATTCCTTAATTAAGGATCCTACTGGCCACAGTGATTTGTTTAACAACATATCACTGTTTTCAGTCGGAACTAATATTTTAAAAGAAGAGATTGCCCTAGCTTGAGAAGGAGCCATTTTGAAGATGCTAACACGCTTTAAGTTGACTGATGGGACTTTCGTCGCTAGATAACTTTTTATGTTATCCACCGAAGTTTCAGGTGCCAGTCTTGACGCAAATATTGCTTTTCTGGGAGGAACTGCCGTCAAGCAAATGTCATTATTTGGAAGAGGAGGGGGGTTCACGGTAGGAGAGTTTCGAGTTGGGGAGAATATAGATGGGGTTATCGCCCTTGTACCTGCAGCTTGTGAGTCTTGCCCAGTCTGGTGACCAACATTCACACGCGAACAGCCAGGTGGGGAGGATGATTTATTTTTCTCTTCATTACTTTTAGGCGATGGCGCTTGATTAAAGTGAGTGGTGGCTCTGGGCGGAGATACCCTTGCCACTTCAGCGTAGCTTAAAACAGAAGGACTTGCCGGCTTGTTTGTAACTGTTTTGCTACCAACTGACTCAGCAATATCGGAAACATTACTGTGCATTTTAGAGTTAGAGGGAGCGGTAACTTGTACCAACGAATCAGATTTGGAGAAAGCCAGAGGTGACGTCCCACACGCTACGCTACGAGTAGAAGATGAGTATCCAATAAAACGACACACATCAAACCTAGACTTAATGAGCTCAAACTTTTTCCACAAGGAGCCGAGATTTCTACTGAATTCCGAGAAACCATAACGGGTCTCCGTGAAAAGTTTATAAAAATCAATGTCCCGCTGCCTACAGTCAGGACATGACCATCTTAAGCCTTTAGACGGATCAGCGACTGCGTCAGCAGCACGGCCGAGAATACCGGCACACTTTGCATGACCAAAGCGTTCGCAGAGCCAACAAGAAACGAATCTATTAGAATCTGGGCCAGATTTCGTCCGACAAGGTGTATATAAACACTCCATGTCCAGTCAAAAAGACAGTTGTGGATTATGAAGAACGGACACAGAAATCACTAAAAATAAATCCTGAACATAAAAATTTATCAACCAAATTTGGGCAAAACTTCTCTGTTACGTTGACACTGTAATGAGAGATCAATAGCAACACAAACCCAAACAGCGAAAAAATAATAGAGAAAAAAGAGAGAAAACAAAAAAAAAAGAGAGATTTATATCAGAGCTCAAAATTTTTGTTTGCAAAAATCAAATGAATCAAAGCGTAAAGGAAAAATATTGTTTTACTTTGAATTCATTCACTTTCTTCTCAAAGTATACTATAAATTCACACACTATAAGGCAGAATAGCCACGAAATTCAATAAAAAATTAAAATATTAGTTGCCGAACCAAAATACAGACGACTATACCGCGCGACAGACTTGCCAGACTGTAAGAGTAGGATATAAAAATAAGTTAAGTTAGTCGAATTTGAGTCTTCGAAGTGAGAAGATCGAGCTTCAGCCGTCGACGCGAAGAGTTGAGTTCTTGTCTCCGAAGTAGTAAGGAAGTTGGCGGAAAAAATAAAGTAAAGTGAAATTTATAAAATAAAAGAGTCCTTGCGAATGGAAATATTCTTGTCTTTTCCTTTCCTGGGCGGCTGAGCTGCCCCAGCCATAAGGAAAAGGACGAAGTGTCCCCACAAGTGTTGCCATAGCAGGGAGTCTTCATTTTCAGAAACGCGAGTGAGGTTCTCAACAAAAAAAACAATGAACACCATCATTGAACAAATAAAGACCCTCATAGAAAAGCAAAAATAAATAATTAAATAAGCAAAACGGCAATAAACAAACAAAAGAAAATATTCAGAAAATATAGCAAGAAGAAAACAAGAACTTGCTCGTGAACAATAAAAAAGAAAAAAAAAGCAAAGAAGTGTTCAATTTTGACTTTACGAAAAAAAATAAATAGAAAACGGATAAACTGGCAGTGAAATTAAAATATCTAAAATTGAACACGCAACAACAAGATAGGCATTTGCGATCTCATAAGAGCCTGTGGTAAATAAATTACGGCAAGGTGCTCGCTTGAAACCGGAAAATTTAAATTAAAATGAACATGTTTTGAAAAAAAAAAGAAAAGGAACATACTTTTTAACATAATACCGCAAAACCCGTAGAAAATAAACTTAAACTGCCACAATATTTGGCACATAACGCTTATATAAAATTGAAAAGAAGCAAAACTGTTTAAGTGGGAAAATTGATATATTTGCAAATGCATTTACAGAGAAGTACGAACGAAAAAGTGTGACACAAGAATTAAATGATTGCTAGGGATTGCATGTGTGTATGTTTGTGTGTGCGTGCAAAGAATTTGCGAATTTACATATATAATAAAAGCATTTGTATAAAATTTAATAAAAAAATATTCAAAAAGCACAGGACAAAACTAAATTGTTAACAAAAGCAGGAGCGAAAGGGAAAAGGAAGAGAAAGAAAGTGACACCTACCCCACGTTGACAAGTATACACCCGTACACGCACACAGAAGGATTGCGGTCAGTCGTATACCAACGACAACAACAATCATCACAGCAACAACTATACAGGGAGGGGGCCGAAAAACCGAGCGGATGAAACAAAAAAACTTTAATGTATAACAATAATAGAAACAAGTATTAATGTTTTATTTCTTCCAGGTACCTAAGGAATTCACAAATAAAAAACAAAAAAGGGAAAAGGGTAATATACCAGGGTTGACAGCGACAATAGCAGCAGCAATACCCTCATAAGCCCCATCGTCCGCTGATTAACAACAGCGACAACAGCCACCACAGCAATAGGTAAAAACTAGTACAACAGCAACAGCAAGTAGAGTTAAAGGCAAGTGCGGTGTACTTAAGCCACCCGACAACTGCCAACCAACCTTCAACGCATTACCGCCCCCGCCCCCCCCCCCCCGGCAGCAGAAATTGCAACAACTTTCTTAACAACGAGCAGCAACAACAGGTATATCCACCGCTACAACAGGGTGTGAGAGTTCAGGTCAGTAAGCAACATATAGAAAAAAAAAACGTGGAATATATATTGAGAGTTTACCCGACCAACAGCAACGAGCACATTCCCTAGGGGTGAAGCTTAGATAGACAAATCCGATCCACGCGAAATAATACCATCATAATAGGAGTAGATACAATAATCCGAAAAAGCTGGTAGGATAGGAATGCTCGAGAATTACGGGAAATTGTTAATAAAGCCAAGAAAAGAAAATATTTTTATTGGGAAATTCCGGAAATAGAAAGTAACTAATTATTGCAAAAAGTGAAATTCCTTACGAGAATATGAAGTGCCCTTATTTTGTTGCTCTTATTTCCGTATGTCATTTGTAAGAGTGTTCATGAGCACAACATATGGGTTTTGCCATGGCAACCAAATTTCTAAACGAGCGATTCAGTTGAAAAAAAAAACAACTGAATATTAACGATCGAACAGCACAATTCTGAGTTATTGTGAAGGTTGAAGCGAAGTCCCCTTTCCTTTTAATGAAAATTTAAATAAAACCTACCCAAAGAAATAATTCTCTTTAAGACTTTAAAATAAAACGTCTCATAAACGTGTGGAAAGATTTTTCGTCTATAAATACTAAGAAATGGAAAGGGTAAATGGCCTACATTTTCCCCTCAGAAAGCGTTTAAACGCCGAAGGTCTTCCTTAATCGATACCTCCAGTAACAGTAATGATAATAGTAAGGGCAAGATAAAGCGCTAAAGGATAGATGGTAAAGATTTAATTAGTCAAGAAATCAAATATTCCCAAAAAAAAAGGGAAATCAGAACGTAATAAAGGAATAATAAGTGAAGTTTAAAGATAATTCGAAAACTCAGATATGTCAATAAATGAATACTCGCAAGAAAAATAAATATACAGACGGTTATAGAAAATATTGATCGAAACTATCTCTTGCAAGTTAGGGGGCAACTACCCCCAAATGAAAGCGTGCACACGCATGCACATACCACTAGCGTGGTGATTGGAAAAGCTTACTCAATCCACTAATCAATTTCGATCCTTTACGTGACGAATAGTAAGAAATAAACACTGATAGAGTCCCAGTATTCCTTATTTCTGTATTCCTCTCGAGCCGTGCAAATTTCAAGTGGGTAATACATTATTTTATAAATTCTCGTATAAAGAATTTCAACAACAAATAGATATTGTCATAAGAAAATATTTAGACCTAAGCTACTAACCACATAGAAAATAGTACGGGCCAAATAAAAAGAAAACCAAACAAATCACGAAGAGTCCAAGATAATAACAAACAAAATACAAGGTGGAAAAATAAAAATAAATAAAGAGAAAAGGAAAAATATCAACAAAAATAAAAGAGAAAAAGAAACCAAGAAAACATTCACACAAGATGAAAAAAAAAAAATCAGAGCGCCCAGGGCAGTCCCATCTTCCTTTAATCACTTGTGCTACTAACTTTAGTTAACCTCGCGTTTTAATACATTACATCCGGCAGCTGCCCCATCGCCATCATGAATCCCAGTTTGGCCCAACACTATTTCGAATATCGCGATCGCAATCTCTAGCATCTCACTGAATAGAAAAATGGTACCAGTATTCTACCACAATATCTCGGCACCGGCCAACAACAGCAGCGAGATCATCCAGCTCGCCACCCCGATTGACGGAGCACAACGAGTCTCCCCAACAGCGGCCCACACGAGACCTGTCATCGAAGTAGTCAGCATATGTGGCTCAACTTCATCCGCCGTAGAGAACCGCTTGCCTTCATCGAGCGGGTCGAGGAGCTTGCAGAGGCATACGGCGTCGAAAGATAGCTTGCCAGCCACCATGGTGGTGGTGCTTGACGTCTTGACGTGGTACCGCAGCAACAACTCTCTCTTCTTGCCACCGCGATACTTCACCCGGCTCGAGGATGACATTTGCCGGCGCCCCCAGTGACCGAGAGAGAAATTTCAGGACTATGTGCTGGCACCACAGTGCCTGATGCGCCATACCACAATGACAGAGGAACAAAAATTGGAACGCGTCTATACGAATGCGCAAGCCGATTACATGGTATATACGGCGCCGAGACTTCACCAATGTAGACGAACTCATGGAACTCGCCAGTGATTTTGAGACGATTCCAAAGGGCAACATGCCGCGTGAAGCACCCCGTGAAACACTCCGAGAGTATCACTCAGTCGCCCCATAGCGCAATCTGCCGAACAAAGGGGTTTGGCTACCTGACTCAATGCCGCAAAAGAAGCGAATATATGTGACCGCCGTATGACGACGATGTGCCCAGAGCGGACAACACCAGCTTAATTGCCCGAACGCACGGGTCTTGCACAGCTGGATTTGCGGTCGACGAGGCGCACGCACTATCAACTGCTGCCAACAGCAAGACGTACCGGCCTCCCTGAGCTTAGCAAATGCACCATACCTACAACGAGAAACACCACAACATAGGTTCATTATGAACCCAGGGCCAATTACTACCCAGCCAAGTCAACGAAAATATCTTACAACAACCCACAGAAACGAGACTCACGATTTACTAACACAGTGCTGTCCATTTGCGTGGAAAGTTAATAGCGGTTATCCACTTCGCAACAAGGAAATTTGAAAACGCCACTACGCCGCGATACGAAGCAATGTCATCGAACGCATCGAAATCTACCCCTTCCATGCAATGACGCCCACAAGGATACAAACGCAGCTTACGAGCCTACAAACGAAAGGAAAGGCAAGTCAATGGCACCATGCCTTTCACTACAACCCACACCTGGTAGAGTCGGGGTCCACAGCGGCCTACGAGACCACCACCTGCGAGCAAGTCAACCTGGCAACGTCGGGGTTGCTAGCAGCCTACGAGATCAGTCGCACATGCCCGAAGGACCACCAAGTAGATTTCGAAGAGGCAACGCCCATTGCAAGACTGCACGCATCGTGAGGGTCAAATCAACACAATGAGAGCCCCCGAGTGGCCAATGACCCAAACCTGCTGGCCAACTCTCCGACATTCCGATGCCGGAAAGCCATAGGAACACGAGTGCTGATACGAGTGTCCATCAACAAACGGCAAATTCCACGCCGGATAATACGGCACACATCTCGGAACAACAACCAATTTTGCCTCGTTTTGGCGTCATGGGTTCTCCGTCTCTGGCTGGGGAGAGAGGGAGTGTTAGAGAGCAAAATAGGATAAGAATAAGATAGGCATAGCATAAGAAAAGGATAGGCCTAGGATAAGACTAGGATAGCCATAGAATAAGAATAGATTAAGATAGAATAGGAATAGATTAAGAATAGAATAGAATACATTAAGCGTAGGCTAAGGATAGGTTAGAAATAGGATATAAAAATAGATTAAGTTAGTCGAATTTGAGTCTTCGACGTGAGAAAGTTCCGCTGCAGTCGTCGACGCGAAGAGTTGAGTACTTGTCTTCGAAGTAGTTAGGAAGTTAGCGGAAAAAATAAAGTAAATTGAAATTTATAAGATAAAATGCAAATAAAAATGTTCTTGTGTTTTCCTTCCCTGGGCCGCTGAGCTGCCCCAGCCATAAGGAAAGGGACGACACGTCCTCACAATATACATATACATACAAATATTCAGATACTTATTCATGTAAATGTGCTAAGGCATTTTTGCTATTTATTTGTTTATATTATCTCCTTCAAAAATGTTATCAGATTTTCAACAAAATCAAGTCCATCACAGTCTGGAGCTGTACTTATGGCTAATGCAAGGCTGATCTAAGTCTGCTTATGTCTATTGTTAAAACAACTTTCCCAAAATCAGGTCTGCAAGTTGCATGTCAACAGAAACTAAGATCTTATCAAAACATTGATTTTACAGTCTATGCGTCCATCGGATGCCATCTTCTCAACGTGGGAAATTAAAGTACTCATAAGCAATCACACGTACGACATGTCTACATAAAATTGACCCGAGCAATACCATCTAATACCTTCGAGGAACTACGGAGCTTTTATCAAAGCTTTCGGCTTTCTTTTAAATAAGCCTTCATCTTTTTTAAATATTACCAATTATTTGTGCTCTCTTTTTTGCTTATTTCTCCTTTGTCTATTAAGCATTACATATCTTGTAATTCAAAGCTTATAATGAATCCTCTGGAATTATCTTCAAAACGCACGTCAGCACGTATCTGAGAACCACTATATCTCTACGTCGTAATCAAGGATAGCGTCATCAGCAATTCTTTCCGTACATCAGCTGACTGCCGTCATCATTTATATAACGCAAAAGATCAACAAATCATACAAACTCGTCACATTCCTGGATATAGTAATAGTCTTATAGTCAGCAATTCATTCATCTAACTAAATAATAAAAAAAAGGCGCATAAAATCAATTTATTTTAAATTCAAAATCTCTTTATTTAATTTTCATAATTATATTATATTATTTTAAATATATTATATTATTTTAAATATTTTTTGCATTATTCCATATGGAGTTTAAGATTCTAGTGTGGGTAATTGCCACAAAACGAACAAAAGCGGGAGATTCATTTGCAATTTGAAGCACATTTGTCAAATTGTTTTATTACTCTTATATAATAAACTAATGAAATAAATTCTTAGACTAAAAAGAAAACATTGACCACTAGCAACATACGCTATCGGCTCTAGGTTTTATTAAATATGTTATTTTAAGAAGTAGTTTTCAAATAATGGAAAAATTAATAATAGCAAAGCGTTCCCAATGACCATATAAAACGTTTTTTATTCTTTTTTCCTTAATCAATTTTAAAATGATGAATGCTTTTGAGGCTAGTTTTGCTATTATAGTTTTTATATTGATTTGTGGCTTTTTGCTAATCAAACCACAGAGGTAATTATGTATGAAGCATGCAGCTTTCGCAATGGTTAAAGCTAACTTGAAGCTATGTGAATTACTCCCCTTATTTTACCTGTTCACGATATATAAATATATTTGGTTTTCCGTGTAAAATAACATCGGCACTGATCATGTATTTTTAGTTAATGAGTTCTCATTTGGACGGCTTATCTTGAAAACCATTTGGTTGTGAATTGTATATGGCGTTCGGCATTCAAAATTAATTTAAAAAAATAGTCTTTATGCACATGTCGAATCTTACAATTTCCTGATCATATCTACAATTACAATTTCCTGATCATGTCTATCTAATTTTACCACTTTTACTCGTCATTCTGCACTTCGAAAATTTAGTATATGTGGTCTTCGTGACTTCATTCTTGACATTTTGCGTTCTCGCAATTGAACAGTTTACGTCGCAATCTTCTATTTTAAATCATGTCATCAAGATATATAAGCGTTTACAGTCAATTGGCGCGCTAATTCCTTCGTATAACTTTTTATAATCATACGTCAAATTACGTGTTACAAATTGAAATTTATTCCTCGCTCTTCTTTTCTCTTCTGCGTTGCGGACAAGTGATATGCACATTTTAATAAAAACTATAAAAAAATAACGAGGCGGACGTATAACAGGCAAAATTAAAAATAAAAAAACTTAATCAAATAATCCCTAAAATAAATAGAGAATAATATTATATACTCCGTCTAACCCCAAGTTTACTCAGGCCCAAATAAGGAGCTCAGACACATTGGGCCTTTTTTGCACATCTCATTGAATTTTCAGTTCTTGGTATGCTGAATAGCAGAAGAAGAAAAAGAAAATTAATGTGAAAATCATTAATATTTTCAAAATTGACTAATGAAAAAAAGGATTTTAAAAAAGCAATTTAAGAAACGGCATTCGCCACCGGCGGACTCAAACAACCTAACAGAACGCTCATACTTAAGGATGCAAAGAGAAAATGTTAGGGGAATCCACTTTTTCAAATATTTACAACAAAGTTTAAATGGATAGACCTACATTGTGCTTCTTTTCACAAATTAAGCCCACATGATGCCATTTGTTTAAAGCTTGCCCAAATCGTAATAAATGTTTTCATCTTGCACAGTCAATAATAAGTCAATCGGTGTGTACTGGACGCGATAAGTATGTTTAGTTTCACGATTTTCCACAATTATCATAAGACTACTGCTATTAGTAACTAATAATAAGTCAGTACTTAAAACTAAATCTAATGTCTGATTAATTTCTCTAAGAGTGATGGCGCTATCGAAATCAATGGCAGTTGCATATTGTGCAACCAAACTATTCACCTCAAAGCGAAGAAGCTAACTTGCTTACATAATTTTTTTATACCTTATACCACTGGTGGCGAAGAGGTATATGTCCAGAAGCACTTAAAATAGACGTCCCTTTTATTCAGAATCATTTTCTGAATCTCTCTAGGCTTTTCTGCCTGTTCGTCCGCCTGTCTTATCTTCTGTGTTTGTACACCAATATGTTTTCGACCAAGGATGGATGCTATTGAGAATAGTTCGAATTAGACCACTTTTTCTTCCATTATCATCCGTTCACATCCATTTAAAAAACCTAATTTTAAAGAATTGTTATCTGAATAACTTTGAAAACTATCGACAATTTTTCCATTTTATACTTACCCATTAGTCCCTCGGATTTTGGCATCCTTTTTTCAATTATGTGATTATAAGCAACATCAATAAGATATGTAATGTAAGGATAGAGCACAGATGCCATAAATGCATCACATGCCGCTATGATTTAATTAATGTAATAAATACAAGAAACCACAGAAAGAGTAATGCCATTCCACACTATTAATAGACAATTGAGCATATAACGGCGAGAATAAAACAACAAGAGTCCACAATAGTAAAAAGTTATCGAATGCAACTTTGAATTTTAATGCCAAAGTGAAAGCCCTGAAAGAAAAGTTTAAAGCGAAAAAAAGCAGAAAACGCCTGTAAAGCGAAATAAAACCCTTAAAGAAAATGATGGCTAATTTATAAATTAACTCCTCAAGTACGCATCGCTAGAAATTTGGACGCGATTGTCAATGAAAACGGAAAACGAAAACGACGTCTCCGAGGAAAAAGCGATAAACTGAAAAGAGTCACTCCGCATTCCGACTTTATCTACGAATGACTGCAAGATTTTAAGTAAGCAGGATGAAAATAGAAAAGGGCGAGAAGGTGGTAGCACACATCTCACGCTAACGTGGACAACAACATGAGTCGCAGATTACGAAATGGTAATTAAAGAGAATGACGGTTCACTGCGACGGAACAAACTAAGTGGAAAGGACCATAAATGCTCCGCAAATTAAAAAAGATACTGCCAAACGTATCCCGAAGGGAACTATTGTCATTCTTCGCATAGTAGTGAGACAAATTTGAATTTATCGAAGAAAGTCATAAGCAATGTGGGGCTGAACAGGTGAACACCAGGGAACAAATCGATAAGGAAAGCCAGGAAACTTAAGTTTATCGGGTTCAGTGCATATCGCGAAAGTGTACTAGCACTAGGTATATGAAGAACTATTAGGACTTAAATACAGTGCAATAAAACTGAAAGAAATAATACATAATTCAGTACACAGAATAAGTGGAATAATAATATTTGTAGGTATATTTGTAGCAAAGGCAAAACAGGAATAAAAGGTAATTCTAATTTTTATAGACAAATAAGTTTAAATGCAAAAGAGTAATCAGGATGCTAGCGACCTATTCGTAGAAAATTAATATATTGTATACAACAAGCGAGGCATGCGACGTGTGGGGTGAAGCTGATAGTTTTTAAATCAGTGGAACAAGTAAACAGCTTCACACTGCCTCATACATCTGTCAAGCACATTAGGTAAGGTTTTTTGAAATTAGAATAAGATACAAGATTTTACAGCAGGCAGATAAATATATAGAGTAGTTATTGTGTTAAAATAATTATTTAGTAGGTTCGCCATGTAAGAATTTATTACATCGCTAGTGCCACCCTCGTTAAAGGCAAGGGCTGGGGGACTGCAATGTTAACTGCACGTATCCTAGAAGAAAAATAAAAACAAATTTTTAATTAAAAAGAAAGATTGAACTATACTAGTTGACTTAATGCGTGGATCTTTATTTTTAGTTGTGGTTTATATAAAATAATAACTAAAGTATTAACAACAGCAAAAAAATAAAATCATTGGAAAAAGCCAAGTTTACATATTTTAGTGCACAAAAATTTTATACACGAAAGTTATTTACTAAAATATCTTATTGTTAATATTGAAGACTTCAACAATTTTCTGTAATGTAAGAGGATTTTATCAATGTAAATGGTAGTTCTTAATTAATTAATTTTAGTTAGTATTTTACTAGACTCTTATGCATTTAGTTTATATTTATAGTTTCGAATTCACAGTTTTCTAGGTCTAAATTCAATTTGGTTTATATTTATAGTTTTGTATTTCTTAACTAAATTCTTAGGTATTGCTTTTGGCCTGTCTTTCTTTTCTATTGCTAATATGGGGTCCGTTATTTTTTATTTTTCCCATTTATACATGAAATTCAGCTAAAGAAAATTCAGTGTATCTTAATATAAAATCTTATACTAATTGTTCCTAAACTAGTATACAATAAAAAGAGGGAGATAAGAAAAAGCAACTACGCAGTTAACACAGAAGCACACCCGCAACAAGAACAGGTCCAGGTTGTAAGTAAAGCCCTAAACCATTGCAAATGTGCATAAGCTCAGCAACCAACACTTTAAAACAACACAATATTATTTTAAATAAAGGATGAGATATTAAGAATGAAACGTTAGTTTAAGTACGACGTAGGTAAATCGCCCGTATTAACCGAAGTTGCTTTAATAGACTTTAAAGAGTCCGATAATAATAATAAGTGATAACTTAGGTTTCTGCAAACAACTCTGAGCGGGTTAAACTTGAGGAACGCCAGACGTCAAACGAAACCCTGAATGATCTATTACACATATAAGAGCAAAATAGAAAGGCAAGTCAGAGGCTTGGAGTTTAAAGATAAGTAGGTTATGGTTAACCAAATCAAAGGTTTTGGTAAGATCAGTGTACATTACATCAGTGCGACAGCCAGTCGAAAAAGTCTTGAAAACATGACGAGTAAAGTCTAACAGATTGGTGATCGTAGAACTTACTTTTCGAAAGCCATGTTGGAGAGAAGAAATATACGATTCGATGGCAAAGGCCAAATGCTGAGTCACAATTCGCTTGAACAGTTTAGGCAAGACATTCAACTGGGCAATGCAATGTAGTTGTCTACAAGTTGTCTACTTCCACTTCTACTTTACATCTATTACTTTATAAGAGCCTTCATGGGGTTTATGTAACCTTTTTCTGTTATGTTTCTTTAATAAAGTTTGCTCTCCTATTTTTATATCTATTGGATTCGTGTATCTTTCTTCTGACAGTTTTTTTCTCGCTTCTTTTACGTTTTCTAAAAATCTTTTAGCTTTCTCTGGTGAGTATTTTAGCTTTGTTTTTAGCTCATTTATGTAGTTTTCTGGTTTGTATGCTGGGTTGTAATTTAATATTTGTTTACTGGGCATGTTTGGTAATTTTGCGTATATCAGTTTGAAAGGGGTATATTGTGTTTCTAAGTGAGGGGTAATATTATACGCGGAAGTATAGTATGGCATACATTTGTCGCAGTCATTGTTTGTTGCAAAGGCTAAACAGTATTCATTAAGAAGTCTGTGATTTCTTTCGATTGTACCTAAAGTTTCTTGGCGGTAGGGGGTTGAGAACTTTTGTTCGATATTTAATAACAGACAGATTTCTTTTATTTGTTGATTGTTGAACTCTGTTACTTTGTCGGATTTTAACGTTTTGAATTGGCCGTATTGAAGTATTGCCTCTTCTATTTATATTTTGGTAGTGATTTTGCGCTCTTATCTTCAATAGGCTAAGCGATTATATACTTTGTTAATTCACCTTGTATTTTTAATATGTATCGGAAGTTATTAGAAGATTTTATTGGTCCTGCTGTATTATTTATGCGTAGTGTTTCAAAAGATGTGAACGGTATATTCGTTATTGCGAGAGATTCCTTTGTATGTTTGATTTGTTTACTTGTTTGGCAAATGTGGCATTGTTTTATGTGGTTTTTTGTCATTCTGAACATCTTACGCCAAATGTATCTTTGGCTTAGTTTTTGAAATGTTTTCCTTACTCCGAAATGTCCTGAGTATGGGCAAGTGTGGTATTCTTCTATTAATTTGCACTTTCCTTTATCATCGTATATTATTTGCCTTTCTTTAAATAATAGTATATTCATGCGGTTCCTTTTAATATTATTGAATTTTTCTTTTAATATCTCTTTGAATATGTGTTTAAATATATCGTGTTGTAGACTTAACGCATAGCCTAAGAAATTTAACTTGTTTAGTTTTGATGTGAATTTGTCCAAGAGCGCATCGAAATTGTCTGGATATTCATTGCATCTCACACGTGTGCAGTTTAATTCTTTAACATTTTCAATTATAATATCTTTTATACCGCTTTCGAATTTGAATTCCAACTTTCTTCTCAATATCGTTTATTGACGTGCATTCCCACATATTTAATTGTTCATTATGTGATTTGTTTTGCCAAGTTGCTTTTGGATAAGACTAAAGTCTTTTTTATCCGTTGCTGGTCTTCTTCTCTGGATATTGGAATCACTTCTTTTAATATATCGGTATCCTAGATAACGTGTCAGCGTTAGTGTTGCTTGAACATTTTTAAAAATTATGTCGAAATCATAGTCTGATAATTCTGTTCTTATTCTAGCTAGTTTTGAGGTGGGGTTTTTGTGGGAGAATAGTGATACTAGTGGTCTGTGATCAGTTATCACTGTGAATTTTTTGCCGAATAAGTAGGGTCTGAAATGTGTTATTCCAAAATGGATTGCGAGTAGTTCTTTTCCTATAATTGGTTCCCTTTTTTCATGTTTTTTTAGGAACTTGCTTGCACATGCGATAGGTAAGTCTTGACTTATTTCTCCTTAGGATAGCACTGCTCCGAAGGTGTTATTTGATGCATCAGTTGTTAAAATGAAGGGTTTATTGAAGTTTGGATATTGTAATATGGGCGGAGACATTAGTTTGTTTTTGAGTTCTAGGAATGCCTGATTACATTGGTTTGTCCATTCGAAGTCTTTACCTTTTTTCAGGAGATCGTTTAATGGTTGTGCTATGTTAGCAAAGTCTTTTACAAATTTTCTGTAAAAGTTGCAGAATGCTACAAACCTTCTTACTTCGTCTGTATTTTTGGGTTGGTGGTAGCTTTTAATTGTTTCGTACTTAGCGGGATCTGATTTTATGCCGTGTGATGTTATGAGGTGTCCTAGATAGGTTATTTCTGGTTGTAAGAAGTTGCATTTTAATATGTTTAGTCTTAGCTTGTATTTCTTAATTCTTTCAAATACTCTCGTTAGGCTTCCGTCGTCGTGTTCAAAGCTACACCCGTATATTATTATGTCGTCTACGTATAAACATGCTTCAGTGTTTAGTCCTGATAAAGCTATGGAAACTGTTGGACGAAAATTCTAGTCTGAATGGAAGTCTCGTGTACTGGTAACGTCCGTTTGGTCCGTTTGAAAAGTTAGTTAAAGGTCGCGAGTTTTTATTAAGTTTTATTTGATGAAATGAGTTTGCCATGTGGAGAAATATTTCGCTCGTCCTAGTCTGTCTAGTATGTCTCCTAATCTTGTAGGTGGGAATTCGTCGTTTATTATTTTCTCTTTTTATTTTCTGTAGTCAACTATTAGCCGCTATTTTCTTCTGTCTGTCTAATTTTTTTTGGGTACTAGTGAGAGCGGTGAGTTGTAGGCGCTAACTGAGGATTCTATTATGTTTTGTTGTAATAATTCTTCTACCCACCTACGTATGCTGTCAGTTTGTGTGGCGTAATTTATAGTTTTTTATGTGTACTGATGTGTTGTCGCTTGTTTCTATGTTTTGTGTATAAAATTATTTGCACAGGGTGGTTCATTTTCTATATGATATGCTGTTTGAAATTTTCTGAAGATTTTTATTAGTTCTTGTTTTTGACAGTTGTTCACGGTGTCTAGAGTTATGGGTTGTAATATTTGTTGAAATCGTTTTTCATTATGTTGAGTTTGTCCGTTGGTGCTTTGTATGATTTTGTCCGTGTTGAGTGGTTCGGTGTTGACATGTAGGTGTTGTATTGTGCTTACTTTATCTAGTGTATTTAGTATTTTAATGTTTTTAATGTTATTTTAATTTTTGTCCGTTTTTTGATAATACTAAATTCGCTAAAAATATTACTTTTCCTATTTTTTTATTTAGTACTAAAGCATCGTCGCCTATTTTGATATCTATGGGAACTATAACCTCACATATTGCAAGGAGAAATATGTTGCTTTTATTAAGTATTTCATCGTTTATGGGGAGCTGAATTTGGTCATCATGTGTATTAATTGTAAGAGAGAAATTTTCATAATTTATGTTACATCCATACTCGTGTAGGAAATCTCTTCCTACGATTCCATCGGCTTTTATTAGGAAGTTCTGGTCTACTATAGTATCTTATATTGATTAGTTCCGTTTCCTAAATTTATATTTAAATGTATAGTTCTCAATGTTTCTACACGTTCGTTTGTTATTCCTGCCATGTTAATACATTCAGAGTTGTTTGGTGGTAAATGTTCCAAAAGGTGTGCTTTGCAGAGGCTGATGTCTGATCCTATGTTTAGTAGAAATGATATATATGATATTTTGTTGCATTTTGAACATTTAGTAGTATATAGTTGGATAGTTTTGAGATAGAGAAAACATGGGAGTTTGCATGGTTTAAGTGTTCAGTGGATGCCTGCTTTAGGTGTTTGGTCCCGAATTCGGGAACATCGTGAAGCATTCCAGGTGAAATTCGTTTCCCTGGTCTAATATTGCATGTATATGGTTGTTTTGGTTGTTGTTTCTTTGATTTTTGTTGTTATTATTATTTTGATTTCGATAGTTTTTGTTGAAATTCCTATTATTGTTGTTGTAGTTGTTAGTATTGCAACTATTATTTTTGTTTCATATTAAAATTGTTGCGGTTATTATAATAATTCCTGTTATGATTATTGCATTTTTAATTATTATTGTGATATTGATTTTTGTTGCTTTGGTTAGTGTAGGAGTGTTTATTGTTGTTGTGGCGATTGTATGAATTTTTCTTTTGGTAATTTACTTTCATTACTTGTGCATTTGTTTGGGTAGCGCTTACATATTGTAACGCACTATTAATTGCTTCGGAAAAGGATTGGGTTTAATGTAGTGTTCGAGGTCGTTTTGGAATACGGTTAAGGAGTACGTATCGTCGACATTGGTAATGACAGATTTTTGTTCGTTAGGGGATGGGGATGAGTTCTTTGATTTGAAGATAACAAATGTCAATTCGATTTCAAAAAAAGTAAAAATACTTTGATAAATACTAATACACTTTCAATTTGCAAAAGTTGCTATAATTCTCGATACTTAGGTATTTTGCTGGAGGAGCTACTTTTGGAACTTAGAAAATTAAAATGTGAAGAGTTTGTACTAGCCAATCACGATGAACTATTCAAATAGTTCAAAACTTAAAGACGAACATAACAAAATAAAGGATTACGATACAATAATCAGAATCTATAAAAAGCCTAAAATAATCAATGACAACATAACCAAACATAAATTAATAAAACTATATGAGCCACCACAAGCAGGTCATTTTGATATAAGGAAAACTTTAGCAAAACTAAAACACAACTGCGATATTAGGCAAAGGAATAAAATCGTTAAACATACCAAAAAACCTTTAGGAATAACAAATACACCTTTAAAACGTTTTGAAATAATCTCAATTGACACTGTTCGGCCATTCAGTGATGAAAAATACATAATAACACACCCTCTAAAGACCAACGAACCTAATTCGACAAACAAAATTCAACAAACAAAAAAGAAATCTGCATATAGAGCAAAAATGTTTTGCCCTTTGCCATCAAAAAACAATGGGAAGTACAGAAAGCGGGCACAGGGTATTAAATGAGTATATAATCTCTTTTGTAGAAAACAATCAGTGCCACTAGCACATGCCATACTTCACTTTTAACTAATAACTCACAAGTTACCGACACAAACTACACTACGCACTTTGAACTTACTACCACGTACCCATGGCGACATTCCACACGAAAGTGAGCAATCTGTTAATATTGGTAACTCTTTTAGTGAGTTAAAAACAAAGTTGAAATTTTCGTTACAGGGATCTAAATACTTATTAACACAATCTAAATCTAACACAAATACAATCGACAGTTAACAAGAATTGTATAAAACTAGAAATAAGGGATTTACTAAGGACTCATTCAAAAAAAAAGTATGAACCACCATGCACTGGTTTATATAAAGTAGTTGATATAAATAATACTAATGTTTTAAGTGATTTTTATTAGAGTAAAACAAGAGTAGTACAATGTAGTAACCTTAAGAAACATTCTTGTAAATAAAATCATTATATCTTCTCTAGGTAAGTCGGCAAAAATTAGGTATATTTATAGCAACAATATTATACACATATAACGCCACCAATATTTAAGTTCATAAAAAAATTTATTTCACTGGGCTAAAAGCGTACTATACATAACTTTCTCATATTATTTTTAAACATACTTATTAACATAATTTCGCAAGCCACATTATTTGCCATATAGCAAGAACAAAATTTGAAATTGTAGAGTAACAGACGTTAATTATGCCGATTTACATTTTTTCTTTGTTGACAATTTCTAATAATTTTATTTTTTTGTTATTGTTTTTCTTTTAGTTATTAGAATTATAGATAAGCCACAACTGAATATAAAGTTGCACGTATTAATTCAATTATTATTGTGCAAGAATAGTTCATTCTTGCAGGCAGGCGCTAGCAAAATAATAAAAAGAAACTCTTTTTAACTATTCAATCGACAGTAGTATTCGTGTTCTTCGAACGCCTTGGCCTATTTTCAATACCAAGTTCCGAGCAAGAACTTGCAATGTTTCTATAAAATTTGAAGTCGATAACTTCATTTTGCGGCCAGGAGAATTTTTACAATAGCTCCAACAGCCACAGAATAGACGCACATGTCTAGATCGGTTCGGAAATAGATGCTGATCAAGAAAATATATGAAGCTTCCTTCTGGGCATTGCAAACATTTTGATAAAATCTAGTATAAAAATATTTGGTTTTTTTGGGGGGCGTCAAAGTTACAGCAGTTACCTTCATACGGTAGAGTCCTCGCTTCTTATTAAACCTGAATGTTTTTATAAAGTTGTTAACTACATATAACATTTCTATCCTTCACTTCAAACGAAGTTTTTCTGGCGTAGACTTCAATTTAACTGACTTTTAGCCGTGCCAAGCCATAAACTCGATTTCGATTTCGAATTTGGTCCTGGTTATGCGGAAGGGCATAATGAAATTCCGCCAAGTATACTCAGTTTATGTTCTGATAAACTTGTTCAAATATATTGGAAGATGTAGATTCGTTCAAGAATTCAGGGGTTCTATTTAATCAAATTCTTCCTTTTAATCCACACATCGATCTCTGATCAGCTAAATTAGCGTTAGGTTTTATTAAATGGTGGTGCAAAGAGTTTGACGGTCTGCACATTATAAGAAAGCTATACATGAGCTTACTCAAGAAAATTCTCGAGTTTGGCTTTGTTATGTGGTCTCCTTCCTACAGGTGCTATTCCTGCTCTTTCCTCTTAGGAATTCGTATTGGGATCGGCTTGTTTTTTTACCCCCTTATGAAAATTGATTGCTCTTGTTAGCCTAACAAGCCTAGTTAGTTCACAAACCTTTTATTGTAGGTGTTCCGTCTTAACTAAGTTAGTAAACTTGCTACTAACTATTAACGTACTAACGATTCGCCCATATTACTTTGTGTTTGGAACCGTTTACCTAGAAACTTATTTCCATAATAGTCAGCCAATATAGATACGAATATGAGTCTTTCAATCCTTTGCAACAATCTAAGTAATATCTAGAGTTTAATCTCAATGTCGGATTTTTTAACCAGTTTTCATTTTTTTTAGCTATAATTGTGCACGCGAGGGCTCTGAAAATTTTCAAAACAAGCGTAAGAAAAATTACTCACTCTTTGCTTTAATTTTGTTCCGAGTTACTATTGGAGCCGCCTTTATAAAAGAACACCAAATAAATTCCAAGTAAAATTCTTTACTTATAAAAAAAAAAAATTCTTCCCTCAACTGCTTTTATAGTATGTCGTTCGTCGGTTATTATGCTATTTGACAGTAGAGGAACAACGAAATTGGCGAAAAAGGAATGTTGTAAGACGTACAAGGGGACGCTTCAAATTGTCCTACGTTAGCTGAAAATGTGTTATGTATTTTTTTTAGAAAAAATAGGTGCAGGCGATAGAATCGGGGGACCTTGCATGCATTCGGGGATCCGTTGTAACGTGTCTTCTTGGGCAGGGTAGAAGCTCAGCCACTCCAAAGTTCGTTGCAAGACAATTTATTTAAAATGGAATATTCTGGACCTTCGGGGATGATCTTAAATTTCTTTATTTTATATAAGAGGATTACAGCGTTGTGTAAAGGCTGGCCAGGAAAGGAACCAGCGAGGTGACCCGACTAATCGCGCTATTGCCGTTTTACTTTTGCACACGTAGTTCGAGCTTTTTTTTTTTGCTTTTCTTTACGATGTCGCGGATCACTACAAGAAAATAGACCGAATTCGTTGCCCGTGTCATAGTTGCCTTGGCTCTCTGGGCTGACGGTTTGTCTCCGGAAGGTTATTCGTATGTATATGCAAAAAAAAGGTGTTCCTCAGTCCTTCAGGGATGACGACTAACATCTAGCCAGTACATCCCCTATCCGTGGTGTCAGTAATCCTAAAACGTATTTCAGGGATGACGACTAACATCTAGCCAGTATGTCCCCTATCCGTGGTGTCAGTAGTCCTAAAGCGTATTTCAGGGACGACGCTTAACATCTAGCCAGTACATCCCCTATCCGTAGAGTCATAACAAAAAAAGGCGGCTTGTCAAATTGTCCGCACACACTTACCCTAGGCGGCTATGACACGAATTGAAAGATTCCGTGTGATGAGATGCTCTTTTATAGCCGACGTCTCGCTCGCTTGTGCCATTACCAAAATGTACATGCTTAGTTTAGGTTGGCTTCGACGTGTTTGACGCAACCTTAGTTGCGACTTGCCTGAAATACTTATACATAACTTAATGCCAACTTACGTCTACCTTAACATGCACTCAGGTACCAAATCGCGTGATTTATTCACCGTTAGGTGTGTGAGTGCTATGTTTCTTAACCTGTGTGTACAATACTTAGCTTACGTTTATGTGGAGTAAGGGTATTTTCTGTTTATGTGTGTTTATCCATGTTTGCATATGTGTGTTTGCTCTGTGTGATCCTACGCCTTTGTACATTTTTATGCATTTTCTACCTATTGCATTGTCATATGTTCATATGTGCTATACATTTTTATACCTAAGTGTATATCCCTGTGTATATGTTTTTGTATGGCCTAACGGTGTTATACATTTCTGTACATTGCTTAAAGATTTTATATGGCCTAACGGTGTTTAGCCAGTAATGCATAATGCTGTGTGTTTTGCATGATCGTGTATGCTTATCCCTTATTTTCCTACCTAAGTGTTTAATCCCTGCGTGTGTGTTTTGTATGACCTAACGGCGCTATACATTTTTGTACATTGTTTCTACAGTTTATGCGCTTTTCTAAGATCGCATGTGCTTATACATTTTAAAGATTTT
Source organism: Glossina fuscipes (assembly GCF_014805625.2). Classification (NCBI taxonomy): domain Eukaryota; kingdom Metazoa; phylum Arthropoda; class Insecta; order Diptera; family Glossinidae; genus Glossina; species Glossina fuscipes. The sequence continues at coordinate 3,184,303 of NW_023998565.1, forward strand.
CTATGGTCTAAGGGCGTTTTTATAGTAAAGTGTTATGTTATATGTGTTTCTATATTTTACGCTTTTATACATAGTTCGTGTGTTTATCCCTTTTAAAGCATACAGCTTTCTGTATGTTGAGATGGCCTAAGAGTAATATACATTTCGACCCTTCTTTATAAGGTTTTCTACCAGTTTCGTACATATTTTATATTCGTGTGTGTGTTCATATATTGTAGTGATTTTCTAAAGATTATATACAGATTCCATACATCTTTTTACACTCGTGTGAGTGTTCATATATGATAGTGATCTTATACAGACATTATTCAGTTTCTGTACATGTTTTATGCTCAAGTGTGTGTTCGTGTATTGTACTGATTTTATAAAGATTTTGTACATTTTAACCATTTATACATATTTTCTGCTCGTGTGTGTGTATTTATACAATCTTTGTGTAATGTTTAAGTTTTGCCGTTTATGCGGTTAACGGTTTCTTACCTTACGCTAGGGCCAGAGGCGGTTGATCGTGTGCCCTACCCAGAGGTATTTAGGTTTTCGGGCGGACGGGGGAACTGGATTGAATGTTGCCAGGGTCTATGGGTAGAGGTTTAAGCGGACGGACTGGTAAGGAAGCAAAACGCTTCCTTACTAATAGCAAAACGCTTCCTTACACAGTCTAACTCCTCTTTTGGAGTTGTAGGAGTCTGGAGACTATCAATTCTACCATTTATTTCGTTTTATCAGAAACGATACAAGAAACGTATATAAGAACCCAACAATCTATTATTTTTCTGTTTTGTCCTTTGATAAGACTATAAGTATTAAATTGCATAACTAATTGCTAACAATTTTCGACCTTTGTAAAAATACAGGTAAGCTGGATCATTTTTTTTTTGTATGTGATCTTCTTCTACTTTCGACATAGGAACTGAGTTCGGCAATGAATTCTTAAATAACATATGTGAACTTTTAAAATTCAAACAAGTTTTTGTCGCTCCGCATCACCATCAAACTTTATGGACTGCAGTAGAACAATAGGGCACGAAGTGGGAATTATACTAGTATTTAAAAATGATGACAATTGTACGCTCCGCTACCGTCCAATATTGCCCCACGCACAATCACGGACAACATTCCACATAAGTTACTTTTTAGAAATTTAACCTATTATGCCAACGAATTGAAAGCACCATTAAATATCAACATTCGCTAGAAACAGCTAAAAAAACGATAGGAACAGAGAAAATCCAAGAAGTTTCAAACACATTTCCAAAGAGATTAATTTTTGGCATTTAAACTTTGAAGATCTCGTATTAGTGAAAACAAAAAGGGAATAAAAAACCAAAACCAACAAAATTTTTTTTTATTATAATCAAAAAAACTTTTTGTTCCCGGTAGGACAAATGTGTAGTATATTTAACTTCCCTTAACACACCAACTTAATTTTAGAATAGTCTTAATGAGAATGTCTACTTTGAAGACATTCAAATTAATGCAAGCATTTATATTTTTAGTATTATAAACATTTATTTCATTGACCTAACTTTATTCATTAGTAACGTAAGCATTACTTACAGTTATCTTTTACATATAGTAAAAACGATTTGGTTCAATCAATGTAAACAGTTACTTATTGATTCACTTCAGAATTTTTGCCAGTCCAAAAAGACAAGAACATCGCGAATTTCGCGAAAGCTAATTTGCACAATCCGCGAATGGTCTTTTAGGATATTTTATGATAAAATCCCGAAAAACGAAGTTATCTAATCGATTACATTTTTTCGTTTATTTATGTAAAAATGGCTACCCTGTCGTGAGGTATGTACGTAACAGGATATAACTAATAAGGCAGGTATTTTTTGCAAATGTATTCCACTAAGTTTCCCGATACGAAAATGCGCTTGAGTTCAAATAACTCTTACGTCGTTTCAACAATGACTGAAGAATGAATGAAATATGCGATAATAGGATTAGGAAAGGGTTCAATCAGAGTTGATCTTTCAGTTAAGTTTTTGTCGTTAACCTTTACTTAAATTCCTATTCAGAGGCTTTTTTCTTTCGATACCCTTTAAGTAGCCAATTAAAGCAGGCTTCAGTTTATTTCCAATCAGAGATAAGTATTTTTTAATGAATTCTTTGGATTTTCAAGTTTAACATTCAATTCTACTTGATTTTTATTTCAATTTCTGAGAAGTGAAAACACAGTGTTTACCCAATAAGTGCCTCACAAGGGCTTGAATTCAAAAACCTTTCCTTCTTTCCTTTTCCCTTCTTGTTTATTTGTTTGCTATTTTTCTTTTCAATAAATGTTTTTAAACGTTTCACTAAATGAAGTCCTTTCTTTGATTTCATATCAAATGACGTCAGAAAACAATTGTACTCTGCCGTGACCTTTGTTTCCAATGATAGTTTGTATCACTAGACAACTATTTAAGCATAAATTGTACTGACATGTTTCCCATTTTATTCTATTGGCTGTCAAGTTCAAGGAAACCCAAAGGTTACCATAGTTTTTGTTGTTGAGGCGTGTAGGCTTTTGCAAATTTCTGGGCGATATCTTCGAGAGAATGTTCACCACAAATCCTATACAGTTGGACGGATGGACAGATGAACTTGCTTAGATGCATTCCGAATAGAATATATGTCCAAGTTTTTGTAAATTTATCTGCTATAGTTTATGGGTAATGAACAGAAAACTAAATTTTTATTTCTTTTGAAAAGCAAAGGTGTTCTCAGTTTACGTGGTATTGTAGGCATGTTCTTCGACCAATTTCACCTATTTCAAATATTAACCCGCATGAACTTTCAATGTTTCTGCCAAACTTGAAGATGATACGTCTCGTTTTTACGGTCAGTAGGATGTTTACGATACAAACCGACAGACAGACTTGCTTAAATTGATTCAGAATTTGATGCTAATAAACAATACATACGCTTTGTGGAATCTCTGAAGCTCTTTCTGGACGTTGCAAAGGTTTTGAAAAAATAAATGTGTCCCTCATCCTCCTTCGGTGTCGGCTATAATAAGAATATTCGATTTAGGCGTAAGATTGCTTTAACAATAAGTGGAACGTGTAAGATACCATCAAGTTTAATGAATGGAGAAATGTTTTGTGTGTGCGTGCGTGTGTGTAAAAATCGTTAGAAATCTTTTTTATCTTTATTTATTCCTTTTGAAAGTTTCGATTTCAAATATCGTATAAGATATTCTGAAACAGATCATCGCTCAACTAGCAGATGTTTCATTTTTTTTATTGTAAACAACATAAAACAATGAATTGTTGTTCGTTGCCGCTTACACGTACCGTCATCCTTCTTTGGTAAGTAAGTAGGTTAATATATATTGTGAATGAGGTTATTTAATAGTTGGCGAAGAGTAATAAGACCAGTTGTCCTTACTACTCTTCTCGAGCTCTTGGTTATTACTATTTTGAAATGCTTTTCAAAGGTTCAAAGTTTATTAAAAAAAAATCCTTTTTTGCCGACATTGAGCAGATTGTACGTCCACGAGCGTACGTTAATTTCGTTTTTGGTAATAATCAATAAACGGCTGAGAAGAAAAAGCACTCAGTTCAAGTTAATCCGTCTATCTGCCCCTCGCATCTTTAGATCATAAAAAGTTGCGTAAGTTGAGATAAGGGTCTGAGAAATTTTAAAAAATATGCGCTTCTTTGAGGTATAAAAATTAAATGAACTTTCAAACCGGTTGATGATATGGTTCAACTTCAGCAAATATCACTCTAAAATTTCAAATAAGTGTTTAACAGGCCAAAATACCTGAGCACATTAATCTTAACGGGCTACCACACAAGACGTCCATCCTGTCTACGAAGAAACTCTACTTTTACTAAAATGGTGGGTAAACAACTCTTTTTCTCATTCACCTAACAATATATCGCAGATCATTTGCTTTTTTTTAAATCTTTTCTTTTGGCCAAAAACTGCTTGATGTTTAAAATGTTGTCGTTTTAGTTTGTTGATCTTGCATTTCTTCAAACAGTGTATTGCGCGGATGTAGGCGTTTGCATAAGATTTCAATGGCCCTACATAGTTATGACAAGAGCTTGTCTCATATTCCTCTTCCCTCAGCTACGCGAATAAACGGCGAAATTTGATGACAATATTGTCTAGTGTTTGAAGCTCAGGTTTGGGGTAATTAAACGTTGAAATTCACAATTGATTTTTTTATCGATCGCAACTTACTACATTTTGACCGATCGATATTAGTAGTTTCCATGCGATTGCGGATAGAACTTTAATCGATTGAAGAGAAGTATTGATTCGTGGAAAAGTAGTTTTTTGCCGATTAAAAAGGGAATCTTTAATTGACCGCAAAATGATCTAATGGCGATTGAAAAGTGGTATTTGATCGACTGCGATTTTTTTTCGAGTTTTAAGGGATTTTCTATTAAGGAATGAAATCCTTTTTTTATTGCGACCGAGTTCATGCTCAACCGCAAATGCACTTAACGTTGATCGCGAGCAATTTAATCAATTGCGAAAAGCCTTCGGGCTCATGCCTAAACGATTTCTGCAGGATCCACGAAGAATGAATTCGCTGATGTAACGTCGACTGCAGAGTGAAGTGCGATTGGAACGATTTCATTTGTCTAGCGATAAGATTTCTATCGACTGGTGCACGGAGAACGGTCACGGCGGAGTTTATGGTCGACCGCAAATGTACTTAGCGTTACCCACGTAACATTTAATCAATTGAGAAGAGATTATTCCTTGATATCTTAGTTAATTCGCAACGTTTTTCAATTATGGATAAAATTTCGCCGATCAGGAATGAGTTCTTGAGCGAGCATGCCGTTTAATGGTGATTATCAAGATATCGAAGAAACCGGTTAATAACAATACAGATTAAATACAATATAACACTCTATGAAATAAAAAACTTTGTTGGAAATAAAGGAATCAGAGCTTCAATCCAAAATTAAATCGCTGCACATAGCAGCATAGCACACTGTACCGGTTAGAAAATGCAAATATCATGCAGAGCCTGCATATAAGCAAATCTAAAACAGGATTATTTATAGCGCAATAGTAGAGTTAAAGATATTCACATTTCTATGTGCATGTAATTAAGTAAACCAGATCGAGCTGACCCGTCCAAGTCGATTTATTCGCTCCTTGTAACGAAAACTGTCGACACTTCTTGTTTAGATTGAAAACAAAATTATAAGTTAGGCGACATTTTTCTTCCGTCATCTTCATCTTAAAGTCGTCAGTCGTTTCGGAGACGCGCACATATAGATATTTTTTCTCATCTGACCGTTTCTCAGCCCCGCGAAATATAATTTTCCTTTACGAGTTAACCCACAGATTTCCCTTAATTTTCTGATATATTATTGAAAGAAAGTTTACAGAATACACTCTCGATATGAACGGAAAATTTTTAAGACCGCCATTAGCATTTTTTTTTGTCTTTTTGGATGGACACCATTCTATATAACTTAATTCACTTTTCTTTTATTAATACTGCATGTTTTGGCTGCGCCTACGTTCCATCATACATTACTCAAAGATTGAAAATATCTGCAATTATTGCAATCGTAAGGCTACTTCCGGATAATCCTCAAGGCCTCCATATATCGTAATTTCCAATTTTTTTGGCAGAAGAATTGAATCAGGCATTTTTAAAAGACGTTTACAAAATAAATTCGCAATAAAAATTCCTTTGTATTACAAAAACTCAATGCTATGAAACAAATACGAAAGACAGAAAAACGTTCATAAAAAAACTTTTCAAAATCAAAATTGAAATAAGATTTATTTAAAATACCGTAGAGCAAGTAGATTTAGTCGCTTGTTCTTTTTCTTTGAATCAGAAAATCAACAAACAGATCTACTCTCCTTGATTTCCTTAGGACATTTGAATATAGGGAAACTAATTAACGTTTCATTTACCCTGTGGATGTTAGGGAGACCCTAGACACTACTTACTTATCGAGTAACGTGTGCAAAAATTCAAATGCAATTAAATTGCAGTTGGAAAATTACCAAAAAAAATGCTTTGAAATTTCCGAGGGTACGCGGATTTTGGGGCCTTTAATTAGTTTACATCAGTTCTAAATTTGACCTTAATTAAACTTAATAGGGTGTAATAGCTATTTCAATATTGGGAATTGACAAGTAATTCTGTATAACCTAAAATGCCTTAGAGGGCCAATTTTCGAGAATTTTGGATTTTATTAGCGGAACGACACAAATTGATATAAGACACGCCATTTCCTGAATGGATGCGAGAGCAATTTACGTCCGTGACTAAATACTTCCGCGAGCGACTCATGTTGGTGAAGAATTCTTACTGATGAACAGCTTCTTGTTGGTAAATAAATCCTCTCGATGAGCCACTCTTGTTGATGATGTTTTGTTTTGTGAGCAATTTTTATAAATGAACGTTATCTGTTGATGAATAAATGTTGCCCGGGAGCACTACCTATTTCCTATGCCAAACTTTGTTGTTGTTGCAAAACAACTTCTGTTGCTAAACAATTGCCTGCAATGAATGACTTTTGTTGATAAACTACTTCTCCTGCCAAATAACCTGCCTGCAATTTTTATTGGTGAAAGCAACAAAACTCTGTCAGAGAGCAATTCCTATTTCCTATTCCAATTCTTATTTATGAACAATTTTTCTTGGTAATAACTGCAGTTGCAATTCTTTTTTGTGAACGACAAGGCACTAACTCCCTCTTCTTTTGTAGAATAATATCCACAGCATAAGCATCCCACGTAGGCAAAGAATTCAGGTCGATAAACAACTCGGGTTGATTGAAGTGAAGAGATGACTTCCCCCAAGCAGCGCACATATGGATGAGAAAAATATTCCAAGAACAAAAAGGTCAGCTCGAGAGACTAAAAAGTCACTGGAAAAAGTCGAAACAGTTTATCTTTCGTTACTATTGTACAACTGTGAGAGAGATGTAATAGACACTGTAGTTTATAAAAAAAAAAAAGAAATAAACAAAGAAAAAAAAAGAAGACAAAAAAGGTTTTTTTTTGTCAAAAAAGAAAAGAAGGGAATTTTTTTTTTTTTTAGAGTCGAGAAAAGAAGAAAAAACAGTTTTTTATTGGGACGGGAGTTTTAGTTTTTTAGCTGAATCGTGACAAAAACAAACCTGAGAAAGCGTGCAAAAGTGTCACCTTAATATTATCAAAATCAAGAAGGACAAACGTACACGACAGTGTGCAGAAATCAACGATCGCTAGGTTGTGGCCATAAAGAGTGAAGGATGAATGTGCAGTTTATTAACGCAAATGGAAAGGAGAAAACTTTAAGAAAATAAGGTGTAAATTGATTTAGCTAAATCGTTGGTCGGCTGCGGATGTTGTACGAGAGACCTTTAAATAAAAAGAGATAAAATTGAAATTAAAGAAAAGGTAGTATTTCCGACGAAACTTTTCGATTGCTAGTTTCGATTTATCAGCAAACTACCCATATCCTATAACTAACTCGGTTTCAATACCTAACTTGGTTATTTCGGAAGATGATGTTTTCAAAGGGTTGAGTTCTCTAAAATACAGTTGTTCGCCTGGACCTGATGGAATTCCATCATGTGTACTTAAATCTTGCGCTGTCGAGTTGTGTGGTGGGATCTCAACGATTTTTAACATGTCCTTGCATTCAGGTGTTTTCCCTTCATGTTGGAAGGGTAGTTTCCTTATTCCTATCCACAAGAGTGGAAGTAGACAATTTGTTAAGAACTACAGAGGCATAGCCAAGTTGAGTGTCTTGCCCAAGTTGTTCGAGCGTATTGTGACTCAGCATTTGGTCTTTGCCATTAATTCGTATATTTCTCCGCACCAGCACGGCTTTCGGAAAGGGCGATCTACAGTCACCAACTTAGAGTTTACCTGTCATGTTTTCAAGGCTTTTTCTAGTGGCTCTCGCACAGATGTTATTTACATTGATTTAAGCAAAGCATTTGATATGGTTAATCATAGACTACTTATCTCTAAACTCCAAGCCTCTGGTTTCAAACCCTACTTAGTGAAATGGATAAGCTCTTATCTGCACAATAGATCCTTCAGAGTTTTGTTTAACTCCATTAGCTGGGATGAATTCCCCGTTACGTCTGGCGTACCTCAAGGAAGTCACTTAGGTCCCATTTTATTTAGTTTATACATTAACGATCTCCCATCGGTGGTTAATTCCAGCCAGATCTTAATGTATGCTGATGATGTGAAACTGTTTTCTTCCTTCTCTGTTGAATCGCAATCACATCAGCTTCAAGGTGATTTGGATAATTTTGTTGCATGGTGCTCTTTGAATCTCCTGAAACTAAATCTGAGTAAATGTAATGAACTTTCATTCTCAAGAAGAAAATCATTCATTACTCAGTATTTCATAGATTCGCATAAGTTGGAGGACGTCGATTCGATTACAGATTTAGGCGTTCTATTTGACCATAGGTTACGTTTTAACTTGCATATTGAGCTCTCGATTAGCAAAGCTAGGTTCGCGCTTGGTTTTATAAAAAGGTGGTCCAAAGAGCTTGATGATCCCTACATTACGAAAAGGCTATACATGTGTTTGGTTACACCCATACGCGAGTATGCCTCAGTTGTGTGGTCTCCTTAATATAGGTGCTACGTAGATTCAATTGAATCTGTTCAAAAGCAATTCTTGCTGTTTGCCCTTAGAAATTTGGGTTGGGATCCGATTGCCTCTCTTCCTCCGTATGAAAATAGGTTGCTTCTGCTGTCCCTACCGTCTTTTGAGAAACGTAGATTTGTTCTTGGCGTTTCCTTTCTAAGTAAAGTAATAAAAGGTGCTATTGACTCGCCTTCATTACTTGGTGAAATAAGCTTTAATGTCCCTAACCGCACCTCTAGGCACTTTATCTTGGTTAAGCTTAATCAGTGTAAATTTAATTATGAGCTGTTCAATCCGCTCAGAGTCCTTTGCAAGAACCTAAATGACGTCTACCACTTATTCTCGTTATCGGACTCTTTAAAGTCCATTAAAGCAACATTGCTTAATACGCGCGATTTACCTATGTCGTATTTAAACTAGCTTTTATCCTTAAAAAGTCGTTACGTCTCGAAAGTGAATTATTGTCAATTTATTATCGGTTGCCAGGCTTATGCATGTTTGCGATGGCTTAGGGGTTCATTTGCAATTTGGTCCTGTACCGGTTGTAAGTGTGCTCCTATGCTGATAGTGTACATGCTTTTTTTTCTTTTTTCTTTTTCTTTTTTTTTTCTTCTTATTTGTTTTATTATGCTTTTACTCAATTTTATTGTTAATTAATATTAGTTTTGCATTAAGAGCCTATTGAACTCGACTGTTATTTGTTTAGTTGAGTTTCTAGTATAAGTGGAATAAAATAAATAAATAAATAAATAAATAGCTATTAGTGGTAAACAAGGAAACAATAAAGGAGTTTTCTAATTTTTTATAAAAAAAAACCGACAAACAATTTCTTCGTACATTATTAAGAACTGTGACGTATAAAAAGGAGAAAAAATTTCAAAGCTAAAAAAAAATTAGCAAGGTAATGTAAAAGGAGAAGTGAAAAACACGAAAAGATCAATAAAACTTTAAAAGAGCACACCGTGTTACTTAACTTGGGTTTGTGCGTGGTATCCCTAATAATTGATATTTTTTTGTGTTATTTTTCCTTAATATTAAACAATTTTTTTTTTATTTTAAAACTTATAATTTGTTTAAAACTCTTTTAGCTGCGGCGATGCGCATCGACGTGGTTGTTAGTTTTGGTAAGTTTTTTTTTATAAAATTCTTTAATAACCATTGTTAATTTTAAAAATTTTGGCTTGTAATACTGAAATAATTCATTGTAACACTCTCTTTGGAAAAATAAAAAAAAAGGAAATGTATTATTATTAAATGTTAAAATACTGGTAAGACTTCCTGGGGATGACGGAGGGGCGAGGGAAAAGTAGTATGGGTAGGGATTAGAGTTGTATTTATCCGGAAAAAAATTCGAAATTAATAGTAAGCACGTTATTTTTAAAAATAATGATATATTTGTAGCGAAACGAAAACTTATCATAAGCCTATTTACATTTTATTTTTACCCAACTCACCCGACGAGCCAGGCCGAAAAATGTGCGTTAGGTTCATGGTTCATGGTAAACTCGATATAAACAACGATAAGTGGTAACACCAGAAAAATTGGCATGAAGTTCTTGATCGGCACTAATACAACTTGAAACTCTATCATGTCTATATATTTGATACACCCGGCATAAAATTCGTTGATTTACCCTAGTTTTAGAAAATGCGGCTATCTGATAATCAAATCCAAAAGGGTTTATAAAGATGTTTCACATTTCGTCGTAATGTGATTTTTAGACAAGTTGATTTTCAAAAAATTGTCTTGCTTTTTGAGATCACTACTATGTCGTCAATGGCCTATTGAAAACATAACCAGTATCATCATTAACAGCATTCATCGTAACAAAATTGATCTGCATTGTCAAATTTTTAGGTGGAGCATCATCGAAATTATTATTGATATCTTCGGTGTTCTTTAGTTCATGCATTTTCAGAGAATGTTGTTGAACAGCCCTAGACGTACCAACAGTCGGTAGCTTGAAAGAAACCGCCGCCGACGTGATATCAAACCTTAACCCGCACAGAAAAATTCCTTAGATTTGATAAAATTATTTATCAGCCAACAATATTCAATGTAACAATTATTGTCGTTTTGGTATTAATTTATTTTATTTATACATAATATTCATAAAATTGGCAGCCGGATTCAATTGTTTCTTAGAGGTAAATTCTATGCTAATTATTATTAAAGCTATTACAAAGTATATAAAGAGAAGGGAAGAAAAAAGTGACCGCTGTCAATGGGACATTGTTCGTAGTAGGAACTTTTTGAATCGAGGACAGAGAACTTTGCATGTGCAAGTTGGTGCTCAGCAGATGCACTACAACAGCTAGAGGAAGAAGAGGATTTACTATTTTTGTTTATATTTTTTTGGCATATAGGCCGAATGCGACCGCCAAGAGGAGATATTCTGGCCGCATCGGCGTAATTGTCATGAGTAGGACTGCTGCGCTTAGTAGTTTTATCAGCTACGCGTGCGATGTAAGAAATAACCTTTTCTGAACGGTAGAGCGCCGGATGCTTTCACCCAATTCGGTGCCTTTACTTAAATTACCGATCACAGATGCAAAAGCTCCATCGTTGACGATGAGGAAGGGACTTTATGCGAAACCCAACATAAAGGGCTACAAGTTATTCTCCAATTTACACTTTTGCATGTTTTAGGAGATATTAAGTACTTTAAGCAATGGCTCTCGTCGAACATTATTTTAATAATTCCAAATTTTCCAGACATTGTCGTGATCGTCTTTATCGATTTCCTGAAAATTATTTTTGAATCCATAAAAAGCTTAAAAAAATCTATGCCACGCTTTTCGCTGGCAGGACAAAACTTGAAAGTTCTGTCGTTCTGTCGTACATGAAACTGCTTAATATAATACGCGTACTTCACATAAGTGTTTCTGATTGCATACATATAATCGCTTAAGCAAAGATACGCACAACCGCACACCGGTATTTCTATCATTTTGCACTCAGGCAGATATCTATTCAATGCGCATACAGATCTTGATAGCGTGTAGCCTTACGCATACTTGTCGTACAAATTTCAGTAAATGTTCTCATTTCAGTTCTTTACTCTCTCTCATATGATCTTTAAAGTTGTTTGTTTTTATCGGATGCCTTGAGTTAGTGCTTAATAATTTTGTTGCGTAAATGTTGCTAGCGAAATGTCTTGTCTTATATATGCAATGTTTTTGTTACAAGTTATCTTTGAGCTCGCCAATATATAGTCGCTCATTGCTCGTCGACGAACAAACAAATTTATAGAAATATAAATCAAATTTGTTAAGTTGATGAATAACATAAATTAAAAAATGGTTTTTATATTTTGTTTAAATATCATATTTCGTTATTTGTAATTTGAATGTTTAATTTTTCTTTAATTTTTCCTACTAGCCCACTGTGCATATACGTTCCGCTTCTGTCTCTTGCCCAATCGATTCTAGCAGGCAACCATTGTCATATGCTTATAACGATGTGACTTTGGCTATTTTGTATAATAACGAATACTTGCATATAAAAAGGCACTTAACTACCGGCATATAATATAAATTGATATATATACACATATGCGCATACAAGAAAATATAAACGTAGTATATAAGATGAAGTTGATGAGCGAACATCGTGTGGAGTTTCATTTTCCTTTTTTCTTTTTCTTTGTTTACAGCCCTGGCATATTCCAGCATAAGATTTGAAGACTCTAACAAGACAATGTAAAATTGCTAAATAAAATTGCTGTAGGTGTTTCCAAAACTTCATCAAGTTCGTATTTGTAATATCAAGCAGTTACATAAAGTTGTCGAAATTTGAGTTAGCCATTAACTTCGCCATTTGTCATCATCAATTGCTGTGTTCTTTCTAATTCCAACAATTTCGTAAACGTCATCGGCAAAGCAGTTACATGAGCAGTTTTTGGCTTATTAAATTTGCCATTTTGTAACCGTCTTTGGAGATATTAAAGAAACAGTGCTTTAAAGTGAAGGCAAAGTACTTTCTGCAGCGCAATAAAAGTGACACTAGCAAATGCATTAAGCTGTCTCGATTTCAGTTGCCTAGCTTCAATGTTAAATATATGTATGTATGCATGGAGCTTCAAACATCGAGAAATTCACGCACTTATCAAACTGTCTCCAAGCGCACGCCTTGGGAACAGTCTTCCAAGCAAGCAATGAAAATTACGCCAAGACTTTGGAAAGGCTCGTGGCTCGTTATGGTAAAATTTTTGTGGAAAAATTAAAATCTTTTTTGAACTGATTGGCGTCTTTAAATTGAATTCAACCCAATACTCTCATTGGCAAAGTCTGCAGTTCATAGCTCACTGCAATCCATTGATTCATCTAAAGAAAAAGTTGATGCTAACGACACAAAAATTTAAATTTCGTATTTTCCTATAAAATATAAATAACTTTATTTATATAAATCCCAACTATAAAATAAAATTCATTTTTATAATTATATTCTCCTCTATTCAATAAATAATTATTAATTGAAGCATTTATAAAACTTTCTATTGAATTAAATAAACTTGGACATTCTTTTTTTGCCGTAAACTAAAATTTTTTCAAAATCTGACCACTCTTTTAGTCAATGAAAACGTTTTAAAGATTTGAAGGTGCCGCTTTTATTTGAAAATGTGAGGAAACTTGGTCTCTGCATAAATTGTCTTGTTAAAAGACATCGAGTTAATAGCCGTCTCTCGTCGTTTAAGTGTAACATTTGTTCTCGCTTTCGTAACTCGTGATTTCATCGCACTCAAACATGTTCTAGGCCTACGTCTCCTGCTCCAGGACATTTCAGGTTTGATGCGATGTCATTCTTGCAACCCTCATGGTTTTAATTGGAGACAATTTGTGCTCTTTTAGATTTCTATTTCGAGTTGAGCTTGATCACCGATAGTGATAACAATGATAATGAAAATTGTAACGTCCGCGAACAAAGTTCAGAGAGGGTATCTGTCAGTCCGCTTTTGCCACGAGTGTCATATTAATTGCATGCCGTTATATGATTTTACTGTTTCTCTGCATAATAGCGGCTAGCCGTTATTTATGCAAAAGAGCAGAGAGAGAGAAAATCATGCGAAAGAAATTTGGTGGTGGTTTTTTTCTGATATCGATCGTTTATCGGGGACTTGAGCATGGACTACCGAAGCAGACGGTTGGAGTAAAAGGAACATTGCCTAAGTAATATACAACAAATTTTTGCTTAACGATTTTATGCTTAACGAAAAAATAAATTCACAATTCTGTCCGGAATGTCTCAAGTGCGGGAACACAAAATAAAATTTAGTAAAATTCGTTAATTAATAAGAACCAATTTATTTGCAATGTGTCGTAAAATATAGCAGCTGTAAATAGTGAAGAAGTGAATAAGACGAAAATACATGGAGGCTACAAATTTGACAGATATGCGTATATTCTTGGGGGCAAAAAAGAAAAAAAATGAAAAAGAAATAGGTCTGAAAAATTCCCATAGCTGGAAATAAAAGTGGAAATTAAACGATAGAAATGTTCTAAAAAATGTAAAGTTCAAAGCCGGAAGCATTGGCAGGTTTTTTTTTTGTAAAATACTTTTATGAACAATAAAAAGAGAAATAAATAATCTTATGCACAAGAAAAAAAGGGTCAAGGAAAGAAAAACTAAAGAGATGTGTAAACTTGTGCCTTGGGCGAATGAATATATAAAGAAAAGTAGAGAAAAAAAAGCTTTCGAACTCACGAACGGTGAAGCTTGGCAAGATCGAAAACATTTGAAAAATAAGTGAAATAATATTTATATGTAAATGGTATTGACAAATTAGTATTGAATAAAAATATTGTTTTAAATTAAAGTAAATTTTACAATGAAAATTAACTGAACTGTAAGGAAGAGAAGAGTTACCAAAACCAGTCAGAACACGAATCCCTTCAGGAAGGAATATTGTAAATAATTCTGGTGTACTAGGAACCACATAAAGAGAGTAAGTGTAAGAGAAAAAAAAGAGAAAAAAGCTATACACACATAGATATCTGAATTGAACCTGTGACCAAGCTAAAATTGAAATATGTAAAATCTGAAATCAAACAAAAATTAAAATATGTAAAATCTGGAGTCAACTAAAATTAAAATATGTAAAGTCTGTAATCAAACTAAATTAAAATATGTAAAACCTGTTGTCAAATTAAAATAAAAATATGAAGACTTGTAATCAAAATTAAAGATCAAATAACGTACCTGTACTCAAAAGCAAGAAGCGATGGCATTGTTCATTTAAATATATGCGCTTAATCCGTTGTAAGGGATATCCAATAAATCATAACTCGTGTGAAAGGTGGCAGAAATATATGACCTTTTACAAAAAGGAAAAGGACTTAAAGATGGTATTGTAGTGGAATTGCCTGGTTTTTGCCGTTTAGGTCTGTACGCGATTGAACACAAAAATAGCATTGGAAGGAAGAATCGGGTAATGATGCATTTGCGGATGGGGTCAGGGAGCTAAATGGTCATAAAGGAGCTGCTGACAACTCATAGGTATTAGTTTAAGTAGTATATGGAATAAGAAAATGAAGGATGAGTGGATAAACAGAATACGAGAGGAGGTAGAGGGACTGTGGACAGATATCGACTGACAAAGGAGGGACCAACGGACGACGTACAGGACGGACAACATAATGTACGTGAAATGTGTATGTGTTTACTTGTAATAAATTTTTTTTTTCTTATTACAATGAACATACATATATATACAGAATTTAATAATTTTCAGTTTTGATTGTCCATACGAGTTGGTCGCGTCATAACTCTACAATAGCCCCAAGGGAAATCTACACCCGACAATTTTTTAAATATTAAATTGATTTCAATGTTCAATACAAGAAAGTGTCATGGTCGCTACAATGGCGCCCGACGGTAACCATGGACCGGTTCTTTCTTTTATTTCCTTTTATGGTAATTTTCGGTGGCATTGGTCGCAAAACTCTACATAAACGACGCCCAACGACATTCGAACCGGGGAATTCTTTTGAAATCCTTTCGGTTCAAGGGAATTTCGCAGGTAGTAATACCAAATTTTTTTGAATTGTTTTCACTTTGATATAATTTGGTCGCTACATATAGTGGCGCCCAACGTAAGTCAAACCAGGTATTTTAATAGTTTTCAATTTTTACTTTGAATAAACGTTTGTTGCTTTCCGAACAATAGAGCCCAACAAAAGTCCCATAACTCTACAAAAAGTCCAAGAGAACTTACGCAGAACACCATTTTGGTAAAACGACCTTGTGGTGGATGGGTTTGAGACAGGTTTACTTATATTGGAAATGAAGTCCACAAATAAAGGGCAATTGTTGTTGCACTAAATGGGAGCGGCAATATACGTCACTGGGGATGACGAAGCTCCACCGAAAACTTCTGCAGAAATGTTGCATATTGAAAGTTTCAGTAGATTATTTTCATCCAAGAGTTAATGATATTGTTGAAAATTGTTCTTCCCATACCAAAAAATAATTTTCGGATACTTGACGTCATTGTGTCGATCAGCTCAACCAAAATTTAACATTAATTGACAATAAATGTGATAAGCATCTATGAAGTAGCCGAAAAACAATATAATGAGCTGCAAAAGGGCGACGTATGACAAAATGGCGTCAATGAATCAAATAATAACATCCTCATGTTCTCAAGGTATGTCCAACTATCGAACTACTGATTTTATTATTTTTATGGCTACTCTTAAGTGGTTCTTGAAGAGGATTGGAGGTTGCAGAGACGGTTGCATCCGTCGTTGCTGAGCTAGCTAGTTCAGGAGATATGGGGAGTTTTGCCTTTTTGTCATACACACACTTCACAGACGGTTACATCTGAAAGATATTCATCTGCTTTACACTTATAAAAATAAACAGACGGACGAAACTTATTCACCGATCGGGCCAATTTTGTATCTCACCCTATCTTCAGTCTCCTGGAAAATACAAATATAAAGATATGCTATAAGAAATTAATTTTTATAATATAAAAAGGCATGCAAATCTGTTTGATGAGATTGATGGGTTTACGCCTCTAAGCAAACGACTGTTGATAATGATGACGATGTTGATGTTCCTGTTGTGGTAATTGGAAGTAAAGAACGTTGTTGCGTGCGGCAAGGCGATCTATACACGTTTATGATTTCATTATGGTTTTTACATTTGCATAGGCGCACACATGAGTATACACATCTACGCAGATTGTTCGTTCGTCTCTTCTATCGTAGCAGATGCTACACATAATTTATTTTCGTAACAGTTGTTTTCTGTTCTTATTTTTTTCATCTTAAGCAGGCATTTATTTTCTCGTATAAGTTAACGAAAATTCAATCTTTCTTTGCTTTATAATGCTTTTTGTTTTCCGGTTGTGTGCTTACCACATTATTGATTCGTTGACACAAAATTACTCTATTGAAATTTTGTCCATTCCCGATAATAATTATTATTTCCTCCTTGTGTGAATTCGCGGTATGACGACACTTTGCTTAGCACTCTCCACGAGAAACGTCTTCATGCCAAAATTCTTGGTAATTACAAACATTCAGGTATCTGTTAAGAATGCTATTTCTCATGGGAAAACGAATCTAATTAATAAGCATTTTCTGTAATGGGATAAGACGTTTACTTTTGAGCAAAATTTATAATTAATAAAAAAGTTCCAGTCAAGTACTCAAACAATAAATATTTCGTTTTATTTAACTTACATATTAATTTGTTTTCTTTTTGTATTGCTACAGTTTCAATGCACTCTTACAACGTTTAATGCTTCCATTAGATCATTCAGGGTTTTGCTTAACTTCATCACCTCGGATGAAGTCCGCCGCGACGTCTGGCGTCTCCTAGGTCCCATTTTATTGAGTTTGCACATTAATGTTCTCCCATCGGTGATTAATTCCAATCAGGTCTTAATGTATGCTGATGATGTGAAACTGTTTTCTTCCTTCTTTGTAGAATCGCAATCATATCAGCTTCAAAGTGACTTGAATAATTTGGTTGCATAGTGCTCCTTGAATCTTCTGAAACTAAATCTAAATAAATGTAAGAAGCTTTCTTTCTCAAGAAGAAAGTTATTCGTTACTCAGTATTTCATTGATTCGCATAAGTCGGAGGACGTCGATACGTTTACAGATTTAGGCGTTCGATTTGACCATAGATTACATTTTAGTTTGCATATTGAGCTCTCGTTAAGCAAAGCAAGGTCCGCGCTTTGATTTATAAAGAGGCGGTCCAGAAAGCATGATGATAGGTACATTACGAAAAGGCTGTACATGGGTTTGGTTAGACCTATAGTTGAGTATGCCGCTGTTATGTGTTTTCCTGTCATTTCATTTCAGATTTTAATATACTTATTCAGTGACAGCAAATTTATTGATGTAATACAAGTCAGGTGATTATTTAAAAATTATTTTCTTTAAATTCTTTTTGCTTTTTTAAAAATATCCTTTTTTAGTTGCCATTGCCATCGCGGAAAATTTATTGCTTTCTTTAAAATAAACCGAAATCACCAAACTAGTGCAATGTTTGAAGTATGCGAGAAAGTGCGAAGCTAAAGGCCTGCTCGATACAGAGAGAAAACTGTGTATTTTGCAAAAGATACATTTGATAGGGCTTGTGTGTTGACATCCTGCAAGTTTTGTGCCACAAAGTGTTAAAGGAATTACGTTCAAAACATTTTGGTATGAAGAATGAAAATGATTAGAATTTCTTTGCATGCCAATGCGGTCAACCCAACGCTAAAATGAATCGAGGGCAATGTTGGACCAACCAAAGTTTTTAAAAGTGTACATGTCGATTGTGAATATATTTATCGTTTTTGCTGGATGCTTTCAGCAAATGGCCAGTAGTGCATTGTAAATAACATGACTGGTAACACTTCAGTTAGGGTATGTCAGGAAATTTTTTCTACCCGTAATATCCCGAAGAAATTTGCAAGCGAGAAAGAAGGATTTCCACGCCTACTTGCAAATGGTGATTTGGCACGGTAGGGGCCAAGATGATCTTTAACTTCTGGTGCTCCGAATAATAACGAGAGTGGTACGCCAACCCCGAGCATAAATATTTCATTTGAATTGGCTTGGCTGCATTGTGATTGGAAAATATAATTCTTCTATTAACAAAATTATGGTGCTTTGTATGTTGTCTGAATAGGAGATAAAACCTACATGAACTTGGAGCAAAACATCCAAAAACATATATTTTTCTTTAGTACTTATAATTCCTTAAACAAACTCTTGGACAAGTGCACATAGCGTGCGTTCCGAATGTTCGTAGTTCAGTCTTACGTGCAGATGTTGTAAAAACTTCAGTAAATATTTTCATTGCGTCTGCTTATGCTGCATATCTGCAACTATGACATGACAATTTCGTTGCGCAAATATCGCTGGCAAAATGTTTTCTCTTAAAAACATACCGTTTTTGAATACTAGCAAATGACTTTTTTTGATCATAAATGCAAATATTGGAACAACTGGTCACTTCGATTTTTGCTGTAGTGCGTACGTACGTAAAAGTATGATGAAAGTACACGTGCTTTCGCGATGTAGACGATGTAAAACGTGAATGATTCATTGCATTCTGCTGTCCTTGTTATGTAAATATATAGGATGCATTTGTTGTTTACTTCAATAAAATTAATGCTATAGGGAGTTTCTGTTGTTTCTTGCGTCTATAAGAACACATATAATGTGCAATGTTATTTTGGCTACCATTAAATGTGTTTGTCTTTGCCATTGTTACAAGCTGTTGTGTTGGATATTGCTAGCGTCATTCATTAATTGCGTTGTTTCGATACTGTCTTCCTTTCCTTCTTAAACACATATATCTTTCTACTTGCATGCTGATAAGACTTTGAGCTTTGCGAAAATTTGGGCTGTGGACTTTGTACAAAATTAGTTACGAGACAAGTGTTCACGCTTATTATCGTGAGAGAGTGGTGTGCCGTCTGCCATTCGAATGCTAGTTTTGAAGTTAGTTGGTGGTGACCCTACGGTGCGAAGTCTTGGAAACTTGACCTAATAATACTGCTGATTCTATCGGTGCCGATAGGCCGCCTATATTTCCGATAGCTACAAGACTGGAATTTCCTGCTCGCAGTAGTGGTGATTCAGGCCGTTGACATCGGTACTTGCCGTGAACGCAGGTGGTGAGAACGGTCGGACATCTTGCTTGTATGTTGGTTTAATTGCCGTGTTGGCAGCAATCTTTTGTTAGAATGCCCCGTCGACCGCACTCCCAGCAGAACAGTACTCTTCCATTTGTAAAATTCAGGGCGTAGTGTCCACACCAACTACAAACTGTTTGTCCACTACATTGGTTGGCGTGAAGTTGTTATTGTAAACGCTAGGTTGTTAGAGTAACTGAAATGGGACTAGGTGGGTCCTTGTCTGGCAGAATATCGTCATAACGTTCTGCTTACGAAATCATTTCGCTTAGGTAGTCGAGCCTACCGTTGCTGTGCATGCCATCCAGCTTGTGCGGTAGTTTATAATCAGTGTGACGCATTAGATTTTTCTTTCCTAACGCGCAAAGACGTAAGTTCTCATGCACAGACTATGTCAAATTACGAACCTCGGCATCCAAATAAAGTATGTTTACAATGTTGACCGGTTTAATCCACTGGACCGATCTGTGCATTACGTAATTGGGTGTCACCTTTCGTATGCACCAACATTTGTAGGCTGAGTTTACAAGAATAGAAAAATCGATGATTGAAATTTCGCTTTTTCTTTAAATAGGGATAGAGTATAAAAGATAAAGTGCTGATATTTTATTTGCACAATAAAGCATTTTAAGCCAAAGCAACATTTAATTGAATTGCCTTTTTTCCATAAAATCTTAATAAAATATTTTTAACTTTGTTGCCTCTGTTAAAAATAAATATCTAAATCTCTATGAACATGCTTTTTAATGTATACATAGTTGTTTAAAAGGCGGTAAAAGCAGGTTATAGTTTTTCTTGTGTTACTATTAATTTTTCTGCTTCATTTGATTCGCCTTTAGGTGCAGTCTAATCCCGCACGTTTGCAAAAAACAAAAAAAATTTTTGATTGTTTTTAATAAGTAGGTATTGAACAAGTTTTCTTTTACAAACGTTCACGTTTTACTTTGACATTTGCAAATACATATAAAAATGTCTGCCGGCGTTCACAAATTTAAGCTATATGGTAATTTGAAAAGACAGTTCTTCGTTAATCATGGCGCGTTTCATATCCGCAGATATTTTCGTCATATTGATTTGCCTTCTTTCTGAATATAACTAAACCCTTCTCGTCGTTCTTTTTAACGAAGACGGGCTTTCTTACCCTCTCTTTTTTCACATACTTTCTCTTGCTAATGCTATACGCTCTAGCTTCTCAATAGCAAAGAAGAGAATGTGAAAGGAACTAGATAAGGTTTTTACTATCGTGATTGAAGTGGTGATCGTCGTTTGCATGAACGCACGAAGTTGATATAAGAAAAAAAAAAGTAAAACGTTTAGTGCGAGTCGTGGGACAGTCAGTTTTATGTATGTAATAAGGTTTGATATGGTATGATGTGTTTAGATTATCTGTTTAGGCCTTAAGCTGCTCGGCTGCAGTACGCCAAGTCTATCCGTCTTTTATAATGCCAAAGTGTCTCGACATAAGACGGTCACTAATCTTAATGGTTCAGGCAGATTGAATGCCTAGTGCTATTAGCGAGTAAAACGCTTGGTTGAGTTGCTTTATGAGAACTGATTTTCTTTATTTTCTTAGGCACTATTTATACTAAATTTTTACACTAAATTATCCTTATCTTATTCTAAACAGGATTGTAATTGCTTACTAAATTATCCTTATCACACACTACATTATTCTTATATAAACAGAATTATCACTGTTTACATGCGAAGTGAAGTGTGACATTTTATTTTATCAAAAGGCTTATGCTGTAGTGGCATAATTTTGTCACATTTCAAGTGGATGCATACGATAGTACGCGATCACATTACATGTATAACAAAAATAAAACACTTTAAACCATTATGTTAGGAATACTTTAGCTACGTAAATTAACAACGAAAAAACTCCTTCGATTTCGTGCATGACGCTCAAAAGCATTATGTATATAAGACAAGACTAGCCACATTGATATGATATAATGCCCCAGATAAAGGAATTCGATACAAACTAACATTATTAAAAAGAGTAAGAGAGAATGAGAGAGAGAGAGAGAGTAGAAGAACTGAAACCATATTACCACATTACCACGTTAAAAAGAGCAAAACTGCCTTATTGTTCGCTATTTTGTGCCGACCTTAGTGCCGACCTTTGTGCTTACAAATGTAATGTTTTCGGTATGATATGAAAGGTGGAAAAAGAATAAAAGATTAAGAGAACTAGAATGAGCGCTTTTATAGAGGTTTGTGCACTATGTATGTGTAAACTGTGCACTATGAAGATGTAAAATATATGTTGTAGCAGAAATGTGCAGTAGCATGCTTTCTCTCTTTATATTTTACTTGTGTTTTTCATACAAATTCAACTGGCATGCTTTCTCTCTTTATATTTTACGCTGGTGCGTACGTTTGCTTAAGCAATTTAAAGTATCAAGGTAAGCAAGACAATATTTATTTTTGGCTTTTTTGCGTTTGACATTTATTTTGGATTTTTGATATTTTGACGCAAACTTTTCTTTACAAGTAGGTTTGACATATTTTCCTAAATTGGGACAATTTTTTCTGCGTGTGTATTTTGCTAACAAAAAATTAATACTATAATTATTTTTCATCCATCTCCGTTCAACCAAAAAAAAAAAAAATTTTTTTTTCCTAGTTTCTACGGTATACATTTTACCTACTGATTTTATTTATCTAAATTTATCATTTTTTCAATTTCTCTATAACATCTTAACAATATTTTGGTGTAAAGAGAATAATATTTTGCGTGATATATTGTATTAGCATTTCAATTAATGAATTCGTTTGAACAACTGAACATTCAACAGAAACATTTGAATTATGTGGAATAGAAATGCATATGAATATAAATAAATTTGCCTTCTTTGATGTTGCGCTAGTATTCGTATTCGCTAGTACACAAAAATGTTATATATATAAGTCATATGCTATACAGGCCGACTTTGTGCTCTCATTACCTACTCCGCCAATGATGCCATTGGTAAAGTAAATATTAGTTTGAATCCTCTTTGCTTAGAGTTATTTAGTCGGGCTACACATGGCAAAGGTACGGTCCCTTCCGGATGGATTCCAGTTTTTGATACGATGCACGCCATACGTAGTGAAGTAAATATTATTGTTATATTATTGTTGTATGAGCAAAAGCAATAGAACGTTTAATTTCGACTTTTTGGTCGGTTTATCCGTTGAATTTTCGTATGTTGATGTGAATACTTTTTTTTATAATTTTTATGATTTTCTTTAGGTTTTGGAGAATTACTATCATTTTTCTGTATATCTATCTATTTATTTATTCTTCCTAAAATCTACTATATATATTTTTCCTATTTATTAGGTAACTGTATGCATCCCTCAGATATTGCGCTAAACGCATTAGCGGTTATTTTAAATGGTCGTTTCTCCAAAAATATTTCAGACCCACAGCGCGTCTTATTAATAGTCGGTTTTTCCACTCGACAAAAAATAACCGTTTGTTAAACCTAGTCCATTGTCCAAACATAAAAATTGTTTTTACTATTTTATACTACTAGGGAATAGATACTAGAATTTAAAAAAAAAAAGGAAGGAGACATCGTTTCAGTAGATTAGAAAATTAAATAACTTCCGCAACTCCAAAAACGTAGCGTCATTAATAATTCTTTTCATATTTGGAAGGACACGAAGACGAAAAAGAGCATATTATCAATAATTAATATTTGGTGGGGTACACCTTTTGCTTATGTCATATAAACGTTTTGACATATTTTGTTTGTGTAATTTTTCTTGTATAGAAAAGAGGCATTCTACTTCATTCTTCTTGTAGTCTATTTTTCAGATCTTGAAAGAAAAATAGTAAGTATTTTCGCACACGCCGGTCTAACTTATGAATATGAAGTTTTTAATTAACAATCTTGGTTTCTATCGCTGTTTGTAAAAAAAGCGTGCAACCATCTACTGACAAGTTGCTAAGTTCTCACAGTGGAGTGCGATGTCTTGAAACTATATTTGTTATCAGCTTTGGCTTGATTTTCAGGATGGGAGACGCAGCAGAGCAATTAAAGCATCCGGAGGTTTTCTTTTGGCTGGTTGAGAAAAAAAGAAAAAGCACATTAAAATATTGTAAAAAGAACAAAGAAATTTCGAATAAATTAACATTTAAGATTGTAAAAGTACTTATATGAAAAGAAAAATAGGTTAATTATTAATGAAACTGCCCTTGTATGTAATTACAAAAAAAAAAAAAAAAAAATTCGAGTTTTAAATTAAAGCATGCAAATGTGCAGCATGTTAATTATATATGCAGTAGAAGAATTTTTTTTATAATAAACATTTTTGGGAAAAGTAACATTTGTATACACGAGTGAATGAATAAACAAAAATTCGAATGATATTGTAAAAAGCAAGCTTTGAAACATAACTTCTCTCAAGGCTAAATAGCTGAATATACATTTGAAATCGAGTCATGCCTTCTGGCCTATTTTTTAAAAGGTAAATAACTACTATTCATAAAATATTCGTCCGATGAAGAAAAGTCCTTTGCTTGTGATTCGCTGATGAAGGTTGACCAGAAGGCTGGTTCACTGATTTGGAGTGCTGGAAAAAGTAACTACAGTCCGTCCGATGGGTCGGATAATGAAATAGTGATTGATTTGAATATGTATCGGAACGATTCGATGCCGTAAATTTCCGGTGGTCACTCAGGCACTGTAAAGATGCGCAAAGAGAAAGCGGGCTCTACGGTTGCATCCGCTCCTGCTGTAGTGGGCACGCAGCTTCCGCGGCGAAGAGCCCAGTGTTGGTGGAAAACGGGTTGCTGCTGCAGGATCGGTAGACAAGGTAAGTAACAGCGGGCAAGAAGGTCTAATGCCGCGAATACTAAAAGTCGAATTCACGCCATGCTCTAATGATTACAAGCGTGTGCTGATAAAGACTGAAAAGGACGGCTAGAGAAATTTCGTTTCCCAAAATCGCGAGAATTTTTGGACTCAGCTTTGCCATGTTAGAAAGAAACCCTTAGAGATAAGTGGTATTCGCCCTTCAAATGGAGTACGATAGACCAGGCAGTAGTGGTATTCTCTGAAGATAATGATGAGGGGTCTCCGAAAAGTGCGAAGCGATCTTTCGTCTTATCGGGGCATCAATCTCCCCCCAATGCTTGGTAAAGTTCTGGAGGTAGAAATGATAACAAAGCTTGGGATGATTTCTATTCTTCACCTGTCTAATAGGCAGTTCGCATATTGCTAGGGTCTCTATACCGAAGATGCCTGAGTACATGTGCAAACGTGTATCAGGGTTTCTGATGAAATATATGTTTTAGGCATATTTATCGACCGGGCATTATTAAGGGTGCAACAATATACTTGATAGACAGGGAGATGCAAATTACCTGGAAAATGATCTCTAGACAACTTATTTCTCCCACTGACGCGCTTGTGTTATCGATAGAAACGGCATTGTATTCAGGGAAGTGGTTAGAGTTTGCCCACAAGCACCCATCGATGGACCAGCCAGCGCATTTGCAAGGGGCTGGCTTATTCGACGAGGTTTAGGCAAGTCATTGTATTGACTGATTCTTTATCTCTGCAGTCTCTGCTACAGATACTGTCCTATACTGACTTCCACGTCGTTGCTTGATGCACCAGATTCTTTTATTATTTCTTCTTTCATTATTTTTTTTCTTTTGAAAATTTCTATGTTTTGGTGTAGGGAGTACGCTAGATGTAATTTGATTCCTTTTCTATTTGCAACATATGCTAGTTTTCCTCTTATTTCTAGGAAGAATTTTAGAAGTTCACTGGTGTACGTCTTTGATAATATAATGTGGCATGACTTAATCGAGGCGTTGCAGGATGTGCACTAGGTGCTTATATATAATGTTAGTTATTGGCCTATCTGTGTTTAAACGTTTGCAAGATTTGTCGAGTTCTTCTTCAATTCGTTTCCATTGTTGTACGATAGTTGTCCAACCCATATGCAATGTTTTATTTTATAGATTGTCATTTTCTTGATTGCGTTTAAATTTCTGTCTATATTGGCTTTGTATCAAACATTCTTGGTGGTACACAGTTTTAACGAAAAGCAGTGGAAGAGCTTACTCGGAAGCTTGAAAACTGACTGGCCTATGTATAAAATTTTCATAATACTATTAAAAGAAATGCTTTCTTTTCGCAGAGAAAGACCGCAGAATGATAACGCTGTGATTTAATCTCTTCTATAGCGTGGCGCATGGTATATTAAATATGCGCGGATTCATACAACACGTAGAAGGACTTGAGATAGACCCGCTCTTGATTACGCTAATTGCGTAGGCGATTGAAGGTTGCCTGTTCATCTGTCCGTCTTGTATTCTTGTGTTCAATCTACAAGTCGTTATTTTCAGACTACTTTGATAACATGTTTAGATCTAAGGATGAGATCAATTGAAAATGGTTCGGATGGTACCTCTTTTCCACTTATTTAGAACAGTCATTATATAATATATTGTGATTTTCATGACAAAAATCGGTGGGTAATAGTATTTCGGCGTGATTTTTTGAATCCTGTGCTATATAAATGTTCATTGGAAAACTTATTCTATATACGTAAATATTTAGTAGTGCAATGTGGCTTACAAATAATTTCCTCCTAAGTTAATGTTATTAAATTGAACCATGTAGGTTTACTTTTTGAACATCATTGCGTATAAAGATTGTCATGAAATATTAAGACGTTATAGGCCAAATAGATCTAATGCTTGATGCTTTGTGATGAAAATTTGTCCATTCTTTCGACAGTTAACTGAACTAAATTTGACGCACATGGATTTATTTTTTGGTCGTCGCCACAACTATGAACTCTCATCGAACCAAGACATTTTACGGCGACAAAGTCTAAAATGTACTTTTTTTACAACGAAAGACACTAAAAATAATAAAACTTTTTAGAATAAAAACAAGAACATTATAGTCGCACAACACTGACTGTTATATTCCATACACCACTTCTTCTAATACAGTTGTTCACTCCTTTTGGCGATAATAAACCAAGTTGTTTTCATGCAAAGCCACAATTTTTATGAACGCCACAATTTTTGGAAGATTAAACCGTTTATCTATATAAGAGCTTGCTCTTCGTGATACCGCCTATGGTTCCAAAAAATAGACCTTTGTGATCTAAATTCCTTGCGTTAATTGTTTTGCGTAATCGCTCCTATGAATTAATTTTCATCTCACTACTCATGAGATATGTTGTATGGGTTGGGCTAAGAAATAGATCTAATTGGTTCAAATTAGATCTATTTAATTTTTATATTAAATTACTATTATGAACAAATTTTCGTAACAAAAAAAATAATCATTAGGTCTTTTTGGCATGCAAGTGTTTATGTTTCTTGAGAATCCTTAAATACTACGGTATCCAAAAAATTGACATACGTGGTCCAATTCGGTAAGGCTGTTGTTTTTCTCAATTTAATAATATGAGCCGATTTGTACATTAAAATATTGAAAATTAAACTCTTTTGCCATATAAATATTCATTTTTCTTAAAATCGTTTATATGAGAGGGGTTCCAAGAATTGCTCCAGCCGGTCCGAAGTTCTCACACTAATTTAGAATGTCGGTATACTGTTACTCACCCACCTTTGCCGAGACATTTTGCAAATTACAATTTTTTTAAGTTGTCGTCGAAAAAGTGGGTCGATCCATACTATTTTAAATAGCGCTTACCCTTAGGTCAAAGCACTTTAGTGTACCAAATTGCATCAAAATACAAACAAACTTACATCGATTTAGAATTCCCTTCGTTTTCCAAATTCAAGTCTACTTTCAATTCTTCTGGGAGTTGGGGTTGCATACATCTTAATACAACTTAATATACCCTGTATCACAAGTGGTGTAGAGTATAATTAAGTTTGCTCAATTTATATATGATGCTTGCCTTAGGGAAAGAAGAAAAACATATTAAATCACAATTGTTTCTTTATTTTTTTCATTTTTCAAGTGTACAAAAGAATTATCTCATCCGATTCAAATTTTCCACGTCTATTATTTCCTACTGGTTTTTGCTGAAAGCTGTTGAAAATTTTTTATTTTTCCATACAAACTCTTTTTTCAAGTGAAGACGATAGGATGAGATTGCGATCAGTAGGCACTACATGGACAGACCTCAGACCGACAAATATGCTGAAACCAATGCAAATAATTATTCTGCATTTTTCGGCATAAGATTGATTTACCTTAAGTTCTTCTGTGTGTTACATATATTCGCACAAAATTAATACAATCTACACAACAAATGATGTCAGGTATAAAGACATAAAGGGTAGAGAGAGCCGTAAAGTTATCTATGAAATTCCGATATTGATCTAAATTTTAAATTTTGCTTACATGGTGGTGATCAAGAACATACCAGAGTTCAACCTATTCATGTTGTATATCCATATTCACTTTTATAGGTTTGCTTACGAGTTTTGTGAAAAAATTGAAAAAAAGCGTTTGTGGTCGTAAAATTTGTATTGAAGATCTAAAGAAAAAAATATGTCATTTTTAGTAGAAGAAACAGAATTAAACCTGTAAGTACTTTTAATGAAATTGTTTCCAATTTTTAACCAAAAGGGAACGGATTAAATTCAACTGCTCCATTCTGTAAGTAGTATAGGCGGTTTATCAGCATGTAATCCATTTGTCTTGCTATCCATTGGCCATCGAAATGAGCGTACCATAAACCACGCTTAGCTACGAAAAAGAAGAAGAGAAGAATTTTTTTTTCGAGATAACATTAACTTACTGTTTTCGGGAGCATTAGCGCGCATAAAAGGTATACGGAAATAACCATGCTATGCATGAAAGAATTTCTTTTCTTCGTTCATTTCATAAGTCCACATATAGATAGATGTTAGGAGCAAAGCAGCACACAGTTCAGTTAAATTGATTTCAGTGTTTTTAACGTTTTTGGGATGTGTGGTTAAGTTTTATCGCACAGAAGAAGCAATCTATCTTATGTTATCTATTGAAATGTTGTAAAATAAACGGTTTCGTAATACGTGTAACAGTGAAATCCGGCTGGAAAGCAATTTCAATCCTAGGTTTACCGTTCGTTTTTAACTCAAACGACGAACATTCAGCTGTACTAAAACCATAACCGGTACATGGCTGATCATCTATAAATCAATTTTATTCTTATTATTCATATGAGAATGTACCTTGTGTACGACATCGACACCAACCTTACTTGGATTTTGTGTCGCAGAACAAACCGTTCATTTGCAGTTCAAAGACGAGGGGATTTAGTGAGCCGGGCTTGCGATTACTTAAACGAAATTGCGATTGGACTGTCTTGTATGTGCAAAGAATATTTGCAAGTTCAACGTATACTCAGTTCGGAAGAGCAAAGTTTACCCTGAAATAATATCGAGAAAAAGACGATTGCCATATTAGCGAAGAAATTGCTTTCAAATTAATCGTAGTCTTTAATAATATTGAAAAAAAATGGCCGAATTGAATAAGACCTGTTTGTATCCTAATAAAGCATCGATTTTAATATTTTTGCTAGGAATTTACGAAATTTTTCCTATGGATCACGCAATTAAAGAATTCAATGACGTCTGCAAGCAAATTCGCTAACGGTCTCTATTACTTGTAATACGTGCAGAATTAAATTTTATCTCATACGTTTACACTCTTTAATATTACCTAATAAACAACTTATGTATTCCATCGGTCTGCGCAAATATGAAAATATGATTGATATAAGATGAATAAAATAAATATTTGGTGAATAAACCATGTTTGCGTATAAAACAGCGTTTCGAACAAATCTTTTTTATAATAAAACAAATGAAATAATTGTAGCTATGGCAGCCTACCGTGATTAAAAGTTTCACATTAACTTATGCTTAAACGATGCGAATTTGTAAATTAATTTATGAAACCAAAGAAATCAACGATTGGCGATAGGTACAAGATATATTTATGATATACTTTGTTCCCTTTCTTGGTTGCTTTCAAATCGTGTTGTAAACTATTAAGAGGGCTTCCAGCAAACACTGTTTCTAATATAATTTCCAAAAGCACAGTCGTTTGATGCAGTTCCCTTGATTCCTCGGAATCCACAGTAAATTGAATGGCCTCCTTTGGGTGATATCATTCGTCGCTACAGGTGAGTGGGGCTAAACCATTTATTTTATTTGCTTGGCAAAACGCGAGCTGCTGTTTCTGTTTCAGTAATCCCATTAGCTTTTATCACAAACGACATTTTAAATAATTTCACATGAATATGATGGATTTTTCTCTTGATTCTTAGAAAATAAGGTTTTTTGTGCAGTCTTTTCGAGCAGATCAAAACTTACAAATGGAGATCGCGAAAATGAACAATAACAATGAAAATTGCCGTTAAGCAATGCTTTTTGTTTTTGTTCCTTTTCATTAGTGTTGTTAAGCTACAAATGCGTTATAGCATTTTTTGTATTAAGTCTTTACGATCCTTGATCTTAGAAGTGGCAACGCATTTGCAATAGAACAAATTAGCTTTTTTATATTGGAAAACGGCGTTTATAGATTAAGGGCAAGTTCGCAAGAATGAAAAATGATGAAGGATTTGCTGAGATTTCATAAATGACCTTAGGCTTCAAATGAACAAAACACAATTGAGGAAGTGTCTTGTATAAAATAATTATACAATGATGTTCAAAATATAATGAGACTTATCGTGCCCCTAGGGATGGCTGGTGGATTATAATTTATAATTGGGTAGCTTGTTGAGAAAAAGAACTGAAACTTTTGGTTTTTATTTTTAATGTGATCGCTATTATTTTCAATTTCTTGTTGTCCAAGTCAGTAGAATTAATAGATTCAGAATCAATCACTTTCAATGTAGAATTATTTTCACTTTCTTCTTGTCCAAGTCAGTAGAATCAATAGATTCAGAATCAATCACTTTCAGTATACAATTACTTTCAAATACCCGTTATGCTATTAAACTATGAAAATTTATCGTTTTTTTACAAAAGCGTAAGTGTACAGATCGTTTTTAATTGCATATGAGCAATAGTGTAAATGTGTTTGTAGGTTAAAACGATGACCATATATGCTTCGCTCAATTATGTGTATGCAATGTTTCTCTTTCCTCAACAGCAAAGCAAAACAAATATTTGTTTTCATAGACGGCTGCTCAATCATAGCGCCATACGGGAAATTTTCTGCATATTACATAGCGTCGAATGCATATCATTACTGTAAATAACCGGATAACTGATAATTTCGCTCTCGAATATGCGGAATTCCCATACTAATTGAATTCTCCGGCGCGGCTTGCATTTGTTCAATTAAAACGGTAAAGCAGACAAACAAATGATAAAATGTTGATACATTTCGCTCAAAATAGAAAATTTGAATTTCCTAGGAACTTCAGGCAGTAATAACAGTAGAGCTGTTAATTAGCGATAATGTACGTTCTTTCTCTTTCGTACTTCTTAATTGTACGACAAAGAATGCTATTAAAATGCAAAACCATCGTTTCGTAAAAATTATAAAGTACAGTTAGCTGGATATAAAGGTGGTCCAATATATAAGGCAAAACGACTTTCCCATCCTGCACACATTGTTTCAAATCTAGTTCGAGAAGAATGCTTATTATAATGAATACTTACAATACAAAATAATGTGTGAGGGTAAACAATGAACTACGGCTGAGCGATGATACTGCAATATCAAGGTTAAAAAAATTTCAAACCGACAAGGAGTGCGACTACATTAATAAAGAAGGTGAAAATTTTTTCCGAGAACCTGGTATACTTCCGCAAAAAACAATGAGCTATACTCCACAGCGGCATGGTATAGTTGAAAGCGGTAACAAGACACGGTGTATGTCGCAATATTTCAAAGTACCAAAATTTGTATAGGCAAAATGTATTCAGACCACCGCAAGCATAAGACATCGGTGGCCGACAAAGCTGTTAAACGAAAGAAACCAAATCCTTCCAAATTTGAACCAAATGGATATGCATTGAATACAAAAAATGATCCTTTCTAGGACAAAAACATAAAGTCTGTAATTACACGTGGCGTGAAATTTAAAATCCATTCGTCATCGTAACAATTCAAATGGGAACTCAGCTTGCAAACGAAAATGTACAAAGTGAAGAACACAAGTTTGGCACTGCTGAAGGGCTAAAACATAAAAGAATCTCAGTCACTGGTAGGAGGTTTAATATATTTGGCTACAAACTCAAGATCGGATATAGTTCATAGGGTATCCCTGTTAAATCAATTTGGCTCGCATCAACACAAAAAAAACTGTAAAGCGACAAAATATGAAATTCGTTGTCCTTTTGTGTTGTTGACATATGATGTAAACTTTGTTATACTGATGCAAACTGAGGATCAAATGTAAGTGATCATAAATCATATAGTGCTCTTATTTCTGTTTAAACAGTTGGTTTTATAAGTTGGTTTTCAAAAAAAGAGACTTTTGTTGCCATAAATACGATGGAAGCTTAATATATTGCAATGTGTTAAAATGCAAAACAAATTATATTACGAAGTCTACTGGTAAAACCCAACAAGTCGATAGAAAGACCACCTGAAATGCGACGTGACAACCAGAGTGCGCAACCCTTAGCAAGTAGTCAACTTACGTTAAAGAGGAATAAACATATACCTATATCCTAACTGTATATAAGATATATTAGAGAGCCTGCCTTCGCCAAATATTCTGTATACATTTTTACAGCATATTACTATTGCCTATGTTCCGGCAACTGCACTTGGTTTTTGCCTGTCTGCTTTTCCGCTCATCTTTTTCATCGGCCAGCAGCTGCATGAAGCGCCGCGAATATGCACTTGGTTTTCCTCTTTAGGGAATTTATTTTTTGGGAAAATTAATTAGCTGGAATGAAATGGATTGCCGTAATAATATCTAATAAACATGTCCATTTCATCTTCTTGGAAACAGAACAAGGTGCTAACGGTAGATTTAAGCCCAAATAGTTAATTATTTTCTTTCTTTAAAATTATACGTTTCGTATACTAATTTCCTTAGATCCTAAAATTTTTTTACAATACATATTTTAAGCGATTACAAATGCAGGATAATGACTTAACTCTAAAAGTAAAGATTGCATTTCGCAGAAATTAATATTATAATTTCAAGTAGGTCATGAGTAATGTGGGTTACATTTAATTATTATCAAAGGTGGTTTTGCTTAGAGTCTTTTACTTCTTACAAATGTTTATATTTACATTAATTTACTGCCGTAGGTTAGCGTCGACTATATACTGCTTTTATGAGTACACTACGCGCTTACGTTTACGTCAACGATTTTCAAATAAACAATTTTCTTGTGCGAAATTTATATAAAACAAATATGTGCTTAATTGTATTATGTACGTGCAGTCTTGTAATTAATTGTTATATTTTTTGATTCGGCATCAGTGTATTTCTTTAATATTAGCACTATTATCTAATTTTGCGTTTGCATTGCTTATATCTATAATATATAATATATATATATCTATAATATATATCTATAATATATAAATATGGGGTCTGAAACTTACTTCAATTTGTATAGTGTTCTTTAGAGCTCAATACTCTTTTTTTCTTTACCTAATTGTAAGTAATAAAAAAAATTAAGTTTTTGTTTTATTTCTTTAAAGTGGTGGGTTTATTTTAGAATTGGATTCTTTTATACTTTCGTGTGACATATGTGGTAGTTTTCTGAATAATATTCGAACGGTGTGTACTTTTGTATGTGTGTTTGGTGTTGTGTTACATGCGAAAGTTTAATTAGATATCCTTACATCCTATTCATTGTTTTCTATAAATGCTAACAAATAATTATTTAAGTCTCCGTGATTTCTTCTTATGTTTTGAAAGTTTTATGGCGGTGGAGAATTTTTGTTGTTTATTTATGGTTGTACTGATTTCTCTCCTTATGTTATTTAAAAATTCGACGCCCCTATCTAATTTCAATATTATAATGTGCCCATATTTTAGCGTTATGTGTTGCATCAGGAACTTGGAAATAGTTTTGGCGGTTCTCTTTTCTATTGGTTTAGCTATAACATATTTTCTGAGTTCACATTGGGCTGTTATCATATACCGGGTATTGTTTCGATAGTCTTAATGGGCCTACATTATTTACGCAGATTGTTTAGAAATTTTTTGATAGTGTTTCGATGTGTCTTACTCGTCCCTTCATATGTTTAATTTGTTTGCTCATTTGATTTGCAGTTTTTTATGTAATCTTTTATCATGTTGGACTTGTTTTTCCAAGTCTAAATTCCATTTAGTTTTCCATTTGTTTTTCTGAGTCTTATACGTCCTCCATAATACCTGTTGTGATACTCTTCAATAAATTTTCGTTTATTTTCTTCGTTATACAATCTTGTTTCTCATTGTATAAAAGTATATTTATGTGATTATTATTCACTTCACTTATTTTTTTATTACCTCCTTGGGTATGTATTGATTGATATATTTCATAATTCAAATTAAGTAAGTTAGCTTTAAAATTTTGCTTTTTTAGTTTTGATTACAAATTTTGCAAAAACGCTTTGTCAAGGTCTGGCTATTCATTATACATTGTAGGCGCCTACAGTTAAATTTTTCATCATGCTCAATTATTAATTTTTTATTACGGCTTTCTGTTTTGAACTCTAATTTTCCTGAATGTTTTATATCACTTATAGATAGATATTCGTTCCCATATATTTACATTACTAAGCTTTGTTTTTGCGGTCATGCCTTGTTAGTGCTATTTTTATTTTCTCTTTGTCTTCTTCGAGGAAAGTTGGTGTCATTCCGAATGTGCTTTCAAATCGTTCTGAGCCATTTGCTTGAAAAGCTTTCTTTGGTTCTTCGTACGTTCCAAATCCGAACGCGTCAGAGATGTGGAAAGCTCTATAATTGAATAATCGATTGGACCTTTGAAAGAAGTGTAAGCACCAGCACTTATTGGAAACGACAGAAATACACACAGCTTTTATTAACAAATGATAATTGTTTTAATTTTATTACAACGTTAACGTACGTATACACTTAACATATTGTAAGGAAGCGTTTTTGCTTCCTTACGAAATACGAGTCCGTCCGCTCAAAAGTCCACCCGCACCCCGCAGTCAGCAAGTCCGATCTGCCCACGCACGTCGTTCTGTGAACAATACACGAGCAACCCCCTCCAACTTCAAATGCAGAGTCATAAATTATACTTACAAACGTAAGATCATAAAAACACACACCTATTCTTGTAAAATTAAAATGATCTCAAACTCAAGCTAAATATGCTTATACGTATATAAAGAGGAAATGTATAGACACATATTGCACAGGCCTACGCTAGTTAATCCATAGGGACACACACTCCAGCACCAAACGAAGGGGAAAGGGAATGAAGGAAACTTGCATGAAATGGCTCGTAGGCATAGAACATGCAAAATCATACAACACAAACGAACTTAGACTCAAAACCATAGGCAATATCTACACAACCGCCAAAGCACAGAATAGGTATGAATAAGAGCTGTCCGACACAAACCAAAGCCGTAGAACTTATGAGTCATATAACTCAAACCTTAGTCAAACACAGATATAAAACCATATCAAATAAGTGCAACATATACAAGAAGAAATCTGTATGCCTTAAAATTGTATAGAAACGCGTACATATTACGCATTACGGTATAAATCCCGTTAGGTTGCTCAAGCGTAGAAAAACCCTTGCTTCGCAATGCATAAGCATACTCGCTCTTGCAAACGCGCATACCCAAAGCATAGCATTTTATAGTACTGTTAGGTCATAGTAACATACAGAAATCTGTATGCCTTAAAAACTGTATAAGCGAATGATAGAAACGCTTACATATTACGCATTACTGCGTAAACCCCGTTAGGGTATACAATCAGGTAGAAACCCTTATGCTCTACAATGAATAGACGATCGGACAAAACAAATAAACGTTAGAGGCACACATAGCAATGCACGCCAATACCCTTACGCGCAAAGAGCACAAACACACACACAATATTACACAAAATATCCAAAGACACGATCACACATGTAGAAACACACATAGTAATAAGCTACACACAGAGCACATGCAAACACACTGCACAAGCACTCACATACCTAACGGTGATTGGATCACGCGATTTGGTACCTGAGTGCTTAGTGAGTAGACATTTGAACAAACTTAGTAATAAGCTAGATGTAAGTTGGTTTTAAGTTGTGCATAATAATAAGTAGAATCATACAAGTCGTAAATGAGGTTGCGACCGCAGCCAACCTAAGCTAAGCATACACATAAGCATAGGACCTCAAAACTCATGTAAACCCATAGAACATGTTGGCAATAGGATAAACGAGTGAGACTCAGGCTATAAAAGAACAGCGCATCGCACAGACTCTTTCATTTTGGTGTCATAGCCGTCTAGGTAAGTACCCTCAGACAGATTAACAAGTGACCTGTACGAAGAAGTTTTTTTTTGACTTTACGGATAGGGGATGCGCTGGTTAGTATTAATTGCCATCCCTGAAGGACTTTCAGGATAATTGACTCAACGGATAGGGGATGCGCTGGTTAGTATTAATCGCCATCCCTGAAGGACTGAGAGACGTTTTTTTTACTATTTTATTTCTGGACTCACATACCAACCAGGGACAACAGTCGGGCCAAGGCAGCTATGACACTGGCAACGTATCCGGTTCTTTTCTTCCAGCGCCCCGCGATATTAAAAGCGAACAGAAAGTGAAAGTCTAACGTCGTAAGAAAAGAAAATAAAACGGTAAGCGCGCAACAAAGTCGGGTCACCTCGCTGGTTCCTTTTCCTTGCCATAGCCCAGTTCTACACAAATTGCGGTACTTCCATCCAGTAAAGAGGAAACAATAAATATAGGAAACTAAACAACATTCCCCCCGAAGGTCCCGATTATTTTTCTAAATTTTCTTGCAACGAATCCTGGATTGACTGAGTCATACCCCGCCTAAGGAAACTCGTTACAATATAAATATACATAAATACAAAAGAGTTTTGTTTTTCATTAAGATTAACAAAATAAGCAAAAATTCATTATGGAAATAGTGTAAAGGTACGGGAAAATTTCTAAAAGATTCATAATTTTTTTTGATAACAAAAAGGCGAACGAACATCTCTTTGTAATTTTTAA
This sequence comes from Glossina fuscipes, assembly GCF_014805625.2. NCBI lineage: Eukaryota > Metazoa > Arthropoda > Insecta > Diptera > Glossinidae > Glossina > Glossina fuscipes. The sequence continues at coordinate 3,221,156 of NW_023998565.1, forward strand.
TAGTGTAACACTATTTAGTCAAAGAATATCTTTCCAATACATTAAAACAATTAGACTGCAGAATAAAAGTAATTTGACACATGTGGGGAATTACAGGAAACTGAAATTATTTGTTGTTGAAGATTTCATATTGTTTATAATCAAAACGATACCATATAATATATATATTTTACAGAAGTTATTAATTTCAGTGTAGATGCCAATATCCCTTTTAACACAAGCAACAGTACCTAATCAGTAAGAACATCACATTTGAATAATGGAGCAGAAAAATCCTCGCTCAATCTTTGTAAAAAGTTCGAGGACATTTTTTTCCAAAGAAGGCGATATCTTCACCTTCACAGCAAATTAAACACCAAATCAAACCTACGGACAACATTCCTATTTATACCAAACTGTACCGATTTCCACATGTCCATAAAGAAGAGGGGTAAAAACAGATAGATAATATGTTGGAACAAGGAATTATAAAACAGGACCTTTTCACAGTGGAGCGCTCCCATTTGTATAGTCCCAAAAAAGGATGACTTAAGCAACATAAAGGAATGGAGATTAGTAATAAATCAACGCAACTTAAACGAGAAAACAATTTGCAATAAATACCCAATTTCAAATATAACCAAGTTACAGAGTTAAGAGAATCAAATCGAAAAATTCAAATGAATAAATGTGAGTTCCTCTACAAAGAATACACATTTTTAGGTCAAATTATCTCCACTGGTGGTTTCAGACCAAACCCGGCAAAAATTCACGCTATTAAGAAACTACCTATCCCAAAGACTCAAAAAGAAACAAAAGCATTTTTCGTATTAGGAGGACGGTTGTATTGGAGTAAATTACTTTCAAATAATTCAGATCATTATCAATATATGAGATGTTGAAGTAGGGACCATGCCGCCAAAATTATCACTCTAACGCCAAATGACACGTGGCAAATTGAAGTCCTCCAAAGCTATGACTATATCAGCAGGTTTAGACTTTTCGGTCATGTCACAAACGGGGGCAGCATGTTTTTTATAAACAGATATATCCTCATTTGGGGAAATCTGGGCGCAAGTTACACATAACTGGTTACTGCTAATTTTCGCCCAAATGACAATAAATTCAATGTAAGAAGGAGCAGGAAATTCAAATGAACAGGGTGGGGTTGCAACAGATATGGCAATTAAAACGTCACCACCAGTGCTGTTGAATGGAACCTTTCTGAAAACCTAGAAAAAATTGTGAGAAAGTGCGACGAATATTAGTCAGGCTTTAACCACTTTTATATTGTTATGAATTTCACTTTTCTAAGATACAATCCGTATCACTTCTTTTTTCTTCTTCTTCTTTTCTTTGTTCTTTTATTTACAATTATGGTCCTTAACAGTAGGCTCATTTATTTACAATTATGTTCCTTAAATGTAGGATTATTGACAGTTTGTTTTGGCCGTACTCTCAACTTCTATGTTCTCGCCCGACTAATCCTCCTTTCCACAAATATTCTAATTATATACATTTTTACAAGCATGCTACTAAACCCAAATTCATAGTTTATCTATTTAATCCCTGTCTGCTTTTCCCGCTAATCGTTTTCATCTGCATACAGCTCCATGAGATGCCTGCGAATGTGCACTTGGTTTTTATTTGTCTGCTTTTCCGCTAATCGTTTTCATCGGCCTGTAGGTGCATGACGCGCCTGTGAATATGCATTTGGTTTTTCATTCTGTAGGGAATTTCTTATTAGGGAAAATTACTTAGCTGGAATTAACTGGATTTGGAATTTTCGTAACGCTACCCTCCACTTACTCTTGTTCGTCCCAAACAACAGTTGGTCCAGGTATACCACTTTGAATCTGGTCCTACCTCAAAGATGTTTTCGTATTCGGTAGACAACGTCATTTATCCTTGTGATGATTTTGTATAGACCTTCCCAGTCACATCGCAGTTTTGGTGACATGCCTTTTTTACGTAAAGGATTGTACAATAACACTAAATCCTTTTCCTTAAATCCAAGGGCGTTAGTCCTCAGGTCATACTTTGCTTTCATCCTGTCACTTACGATCTTCTCTACATGCTTCTGCCTGCCACAGTCATCTGGCATCCTCGGTTTAGCTCCTTTAAAGTGGCGTTCATGCTATACGCCCGCTTCACTCTTGATGGGCAACCTCAAGTGCGCATCCTTTCTTCGAAATTTACAATGCAATGTGTTCATCTTTGTCGCAATTGTAGCACTTACGCGCGGTTGCTTTTGGTCTCTTGTTCTTATTATGCCTCTTCGTACATTCTTCACTAATATGCCGTGTTGGTGATGTGGAGTGTGTTCTTTTGTGCTTTGAAGGGCATTCCCGTGCAAAATGACCAGTTTTCTGGCAGACATAACACTTGCGTGTTTATGAAGCCGGCATTTGCTTATCTTCGGGCAGGACTTCTCGAACCGCCACGCAAACCACATCCGAGATATCGTTCTCGCTGGTAGTTCATACTTAACGTCACACTAGCTGCTTCTTGTGTAAGCGCGAAGCCAAGCGTTTCCCTAACCATCGTTTTTGGTGAAGTCCATACAGCTCTTTTAAGGTCCGCGTCGCGCAGTCCTTTAAGAAAGGTATCGATTTTTAATCTTTCCAGCACGTCGTCCGACAAACGGATATACACGAGATTGGCCAGACGTTCGATTTCGGTAACGTAATCTTGGATCCTTTCGTTCAGCTTCTGGAGCGCGAAGACAATCCTAGGTTGATTATGTTTGCTACTATATTTCCTTTCCAGTGCATCCATAATTGCAGCGAATTCCGTTCTTTTACTTTACGGGATTATCTGTATAATTTCCGCTGCTGCTCCTCTCAAGGAAGTTATTAAGGCGGCTACTTTATCGTCATCATCCCACATATTTTTTGTTACAACAACCCCAAATTGTAGCCTGAAAGCATCCAAGTTAGTGGCTTGTAGCTTAGGCACTTCTTTTTTTAAGGCTTTTATTTCACTTTTCACGGCGTCTGCATCTTCTTCCTGGGCATTTATTTTCGCATCCAACTAGTTTATCGCATTATCAACTTTTTCTTTCAGCACATTACCTTTGCCTTCGAATTGTTGGTATATTTCGTCCATATGTGTTCGCAGGATGCGTTGATTTTCCTGAGTTTTCTTGTCAATTTTTGATTCTATCTGTTGCGTTTGTAGTTGCATTTGTTGTAAAAACTGCATAACGTTTGATATACTTGCACCATCTTCTTCTTTTTCTGCGCGGTGTTTTTTCTCTGCTGTAGCTGCATTTTCTGTTCCTCCCAAGTTGTCGGCTTGGTCCCTTCCCTCGATATTATATTCGAAATCAAGTGTGGACGGGTCTTGTCCGTCTTTTTCTGGCTGTTCGACCAGTATTTGTTTTAATTCAGCTTTGCTACCGATTGTATGAAGGTTTCTTTTTCCCAGCTCCTGTTTGAGCTGATCCACTTTGAGTTCTTCTAATTTCTACTAACTCATAGCTTCATTTCTAATCCCTGTCTGCTTTTCCGCTAATCGTTTTCATCGGGCGGCAGCTGCATAACGCGCCGCGAATGTGCATTTGGTTTTTCCCTCTTTAGGGAATTTATTATTTGGGAAAATTACTTAGCTAGAATGAACTGGATTTGAAATTTCCGCATTTATATTTATATATATATGTATATAAAACATGTAAATAAAACATATATGTATATATATTTACCAAAAAAATATTTCCTACAGAAGCCTTTCATTGAGAGAAGTTCCTTAAGAAAGCCATTAAAAGAAAAGTTACACAACCTAAACTAATTATCCGGTAAAAGTTCAGAGAATAAATTGCTTTTTTTTTAACCTAAAATGAAGTCGTTGCAAGAATTGATTTTAACCCATAAATTCTGTTCTGATGTTGGCGATAATTATTCTAATTATTACAAATTACATGAATTGCTATTTGTACTATTAATTCCCATTTTTAATAATCAAATCGATTAAAGCGCCATAGAGTTCTAGAGGCATACATATTCTTTGAAATTTCGCTGACTTTTACTTATTGTAAATAGCCTTCAATTTAGCAGTCTGCGCATTGCGAGCAATGGCAGCGACTTTTCTGGCTATCGGCTTTATATGTTCAAGGCGATAACGCGAATACCATTGCAGAGAAGGTGTCCAGTAACTATCATCGAGTCCCGCAGACAACTTATCATTGCCTTTTAAGAGATTTAAGGATAAACACAGAGACGAGGGAGCGATCTGCAAAAACAAATATTGGCAAAGTTTTAATAGAAAAAAATATGAAGAGAAAAATGGAGAAAAAAAAAGTCAATAAAACTCACTTTAGATGGTTTATATTGATTCAATCATCGCCAATTCAATAAGTACTTAGAGATGGCATGTTGAATGTCCTCCGCTTCGGCGGCTTTTGAAAAGCGTCTTAAGAAAAATATGGGCAAAGGCCGCGATAGATTGCAGTCTAAGGTTTTAATCTTTTAAAGCTCCATCTTTCGTATCTGAGAGTCAGTGTAAGACTCATCGGCATTTTAAACGAAATTTGTTATTGGTGGAGAAAATAATTCCTCATATTAAGTCGCTTTAAACAACCAGTTACAGCAACTAATTGCAATTGTTTCGTATCTGTAACCGATTGTAAGTAGCGATCTATTATTGTGACGGCCATTTGGACAGTTTTAGGAATTAAACGAAATTGTAAAGGGACCTCATTGATCCAATCTATTAATACGGCGTGCATATTGATATTAACTTCAACTTGACCTTCCAAAGGATTTTTAACAATTGGTTGTTCGAATTCCAGTTCTAACAGATGATCGTATATATCATCGACGTATTCACATAATAAGAGCAAATTTTCACCGTCACCCTCATCAATATCGTTTACGACGTCTAGTAATCCAAACGGGAGTCATTTCAAAGTTTAAACAGCGAATCGAAAAAAGTTAAATAGTCAAATGTATCCGAAATTGTGTTGAGTAAATTATTTTAACTATTTATATGTAAGCACGATTTATTTATAGGCATCAAAATTAAAATACTAAATGAAATATTTATTAATATTTTGAATGGTCGGATGTGTGGTTCCTGACGCGGCCAAGCGGTGCTTTGTTAAAGCAAAGGATAATACCCTGAAAATAATGTGGAGAACACCCAAGATTGCGACAAGAGTTTAACGTAAGTACCTGCCTTGATGGCTTAACCCCACGGTGAACCACGCCGCACGGGTTATTTAAGCGTAACCCACGCAGAGTCTGACCACTCTTGCCTTCGGATTAACCATACAATCCCGGTTAGCCAAAAACCGGACTAACTTTAATCGAGATATTTAAGCTTCGGGCATTGCACTGACATGGGCGGGCGACCATGCACTCAATAACTACTACCTCTACGTATTTTTACGTAACCAGTTACTAGTTGGTTTTTAGATAGAATTTCCTTGGTAATAATTAGCTTCTTGAGTAAAGAGCTCATCTTCAAGTGAACCCCTACACCATCTCTCAGAAAACTCGTCGCCGAGTTATAAATAGTCCAAAGTCTTAAACCCTTCTTCGCCGGCCAAAGCCGTTGTCCGGTGATCACCACAAGGGGGTGAGGGTTTCGGCATATCTATGCTCTCCCTAAAGCATAGTTTATCACCCCACCCAAGCATACAATCGAAAAGGTATAGTTGAAATTTTCAAAGCCTAAAATCACACGTAGAAACCTCGCGCTCTTGAACATGCAAAAAATTTTGGTAGGCGAACAATTAGTATCCGAACCGTTGTATCCATACAAACCTTCTATGATGCCCTCCATACTATGACGCAGATAGCTGCAGTTCATGATGAAACGCATAATGAAAGGTAAGTGCCGAACGTGGAGAGCAAAATGAATGGGTCAGCCGTTACGGGGCCCATAAACATTAGATTCTATAGAAATTAAAGATTTCAATAAATTACGAACGACCAGTAAGTGTAAGCAATTATGAATCATTTTACCACTAAATTTGGGCGCGAAGACAATAATAAGCCCAATCTTTCGGATATTAGCCCCATTACAATGGCCACTAGATACACCATCATGAAGCGATATAACTCTAAAGGTTGATTTCACATTAAGTACACTACGGTTATATACATTAGAGCCATTATTAACATTCTCGGCAGTTTGGAAGTTACCAAAGCTACAAACTATGAACCTAAACGATCCCATTGATAGAAATATTCGCTTTTTAATAATCGGATTTCAGAAGGAACTGAAATAAACCAAAAGAAAAACAGAAAAAGGTTATTTCTTAATAGATTTAAGAAAACGCATTTCATAAATACGTACATTCTAAGAGTATGGGAATCATTGGCATACACAGATAAGCTCTAATGATAGTAAATTGAATAAAGCTTTGGTAGAGTCGTTTCCAACACCTGTGTACATGGCTCCAACCAACAGAGTCATAACAAATTTCACCAAAAATTTCATTTTAAAATAAAACTGCAAAAGACAAAAATTATTTAAGAAATAATACTTGTTGCCTAATGTAATTAATGGAAATTATTTTACATTAACCCTCCACATTTTAGTCAACATACGCGTCAACAATAATCTGTACTGTTGCCACCTAGTGGTCGTAGCAGCTTTTTATCGATTTCCATTTTGAATTTTTCAATTTCATCAAATGACGAAACTCCTGACGTTTCTCCTATTTATTGAGTCTTGTTGAATTTAGATTATCTGATTCATTTTTAGGCAGCCAACGATAAATTTTACAATTTTCTACGGCTTTAACCATAGAACTGTGATAGTCTCCATATTCATGGCAAGCAGTGTCAATAACTTTAAATGAAATAAACAAAATTTGAAGTCTTACGTTTTTTTTTGCCTAAGTGGCCGAATAGGCGAGTAGTTCAACTAGCAACTCATTGATCGTGCGTTCAAATCTCAAGTTTTCAACAAAACCTTTAAACTTAGTCGCCTTAACTCTTTGGTTTTAGAACTTATTCTCTGGCTAAATTAATAATAATAAATCTTACTTTTAATATTTACTTTTAAGAAAATATTATTTAGAACAAGTACTTCAAATATTGCCTAGATTGAAAACTATTGATTTCTTTGTTATAACGAGGCACTTTCCAAAACACCTACGGACTAAAAAAAACCGTATAAAAACTCAAAACTGAATTTCGAAAAAACTGAAAGTTACTCAATAAATTTTTAATAGAAGTTTCAGCAGTTCGTTCTGAGATGAAGCAGGCGAAGATTAAGAAGGTTGGGTGAATAACCTATTGGTTGTTTATTGCTGACAAGCTTGAAATTAGCAAAGAACTAGACAGCATTTATATATAGTTCTATATAGTATGGCAGCTATTTTCACCATCAGACATATAAATATCTTTCACTTTTGATATTCATACTTTTGGTAATATTTATTAACTCATAGCTTTCGCAAGTACATGTAGATATTGGTATAAAGCTTTTCATAACCTATACCACTTATTTTACAGTTTAAGTTTCCTTGTGAGGTTGTGATACGCTGGGATAGAGCCAATCCTTTGTTATACCCATCGATTCAGAATCACTTTCCAAATTGTTCTAAGCTTGTCTGTCCGTCTGCCCCATTGTCGGTCTGGTGTCTGACATTTGTCAATGAATTCTTATGACCAATATATAAATAATGTTTTATGGACCCACAAAATCCAACTTTTAATATGTTATGATAAAAATTTGTCTTTAGTAAATCGTCCATAGGGAATTTGAATAACGTCTGTTCAGACGAAATCGTGAATGGCAATACCATTTTTGTTTTTTTTTCCTTTTTTTTGCTTTTCTTGCTTTATTACACATATGCCTTTTCAATAATATATATTATTATTATTGTCTTTTGCTTTGTCATGTAAAGAAGTCTTTTCTTGTGCTCCTCCTTTATCATCTTTTATCTTAAAGCTTTAGACAGTGCTTTTGATGCTTTCAACAAAGTACAAACAAAAATTGAAGAAAATGATTTTGATGAAATCTCTCAACCAAATAGATCAAAATATGACTGTATAGCAACAATGTTAAAAGTGTGTATATCAAGACTCAACAACTCAGATTCGAACCAAACAATTCATGTTTCCCATGCGATATTATCTGATGAAAAATACAATACTGTAAAACTGCCAAAAATCGAATTATGCGAATTTTCTGGTGATGTTACCACATGCATAGCTTGGTTCGATGAATTTACATCATTGGTGCACAACAATGAAAGGCTTAATACCTTTGCTAAATTGCATCATTTGGTATCTAAATTCAGTCCGGCCGCAAGGGCTCCCATAGCTGACATAAAAATCATTGCTGAAAATTATGAAATAATATTACAAAGGTTGAAAGACCGCTTTGAAAACAAGAAAATTATTGAGAAGCAGCATATCAAACAAATTTTTGAACATCCTAAGATAATTCATGCGAATGCAGCTGATTTACGAGAATTAATCGATACTATGAATAATCACCTTATAGGTTTGAAAAATATTAATCGTCCAGTTGAATCATGACACGATCCTATGGTATACATCATAACATCTAAGCTTGATCCCAAAACATTGAATGAGTGGAATGAAAAGGCGCCAATTGATCGTTTACTAACACTCTCTGAATTATTAAATTTTTTAAAAGAACGTTGTCAAATTCTTGAGAGTAATTTAAGTTCTGATTCTTTACCCGGTGGTGCTCCCACTCGCCGTGCTATAGAGCCAAATAGGGTTCAAAGTCTTTTGTTACCATTAAAAATTGCTGCAGCTTTTGCCAAAAACCGGGTCATGTTATATATCGCTGTTCTGATTTTTGAAGCTTATCTGCTGCTGACAGATTGAATAAAGTACATGCACTTAAACTTTTATTTTATTCGCCATTAAAAATTCAAAAGCGATCAAAACTCTTGGAATTGTTTGGGATCCTGCAAAGGACAAATTTCTTTACAAGATTGATATAAAATTCAACGAAAATTATACTAAAAGAACAATTTTATCCGAAATTTCACAATTTTTTGATCCGATAGGCCTAATATCACCACTCATAATAATGGCTAAAATTTTCATTCAACGATTGTGGTGGTTGGATTTGGATTGGGATGACGAATTGCCTATTAAATACCAGATGGCATGGTCAAATTTTAGACGGCAATTATGTAATTTAATCGATTTAGAAGTGGATCGCTTAGCATTCACTCCTGATGCAAAGTATGAAATTCATGCGTTCTCTGACAGTTCAGAAAGCGCATATGGTGCATGTGTATACATCAGATGTATAAATAACGATACAAAAATAACTTCAAATTTGCTTTGTGCCAAATCAAAGGTGGCACCTGTCAAGAAATGTAGTTTGCCAAGATTAGAACTTTGCGCTGCTGTAGCAATGGTACAGCTCGTTAACAAAGTTCAAGAAGTTTACGATTTTATACAATTTAACAACATTTGATTCTGGACCGACTCAACCATAGTGTTGAGTTGGATATCAGAAGGCTCATGCAATTGGAGTACCTTTATTGCTAATAGGGTGGCAATCATTCAACAAGTTTCCACACGCTCGCAATAGAGATATATTCCATCCAATTTAAACCCAGCTGATATATTATCTCGTGGTGTGTTACCAGATGAATTAATGCATTCAACACTTTGATTTCACGGGCCAAATTTTTTAACGTTAGCTTCGTCTATTTAGCCACAATTTCCATACAATTTAAAATACGATGATAACATATTAGAAAGAAAACCTATAAAGATGATCTTAACAACAACAATTCTACAACAACGTGATTTAATCATTAGTATTAAATTTCACGACGATTATGTACGTTTGCTTAACACAGTCGCTTATGCCAAAAGTCATATACAATCTTTATCACCATTCTTTGATAATAACGGTTTACTAAGAGTGGGTGGCCGATTAAGAAACTGTAATCTGGACTTCAACAGTAAACATCCTATACTATTACCAAAAAATCACGCTTTTACGTATATACTAGCACGCTACTATCATAAAATTAATCATCATGTTGGCCCGCAAACATTACTAAGCATAATTCGTCAATCTTATTGGCCAATCCATGGCAAGGTTATCTGTCGATCTATATGTCGAAGTTGTGTCTTATGCTTTCGTACTAATCCAACTAAACAGAACTATCTTATGGGCGACTTACGTGATTTACGAGTTCAACAATCAAGACCGTTTAATGTAATAGGTGTAGATTTTTGTGGTCAATTTCAATTATATTATGACAGACGTGGTATTGTTTCTACAAAACGCTATATATCTGTTTTCATATGTTTTTGTACAAAGGGCTTACATTTACAGTTGGTAGAAGATTTATCTGCTCAAGCTTTCTTAGCTGCCTTAAGGCGTTTCATTGGGCGACGTGGCCTATGCTCAGTGATTTACAGTGACAATGCAACTAATTTTATTGGTGCAAAAAACGAGTTGCATGAACTTTACAAAATGTTTAAAAGTACAGATATTATATTTAATGAATGTGCTTCACGTGGCATAATTTGGAAAACCATATCACCACGCTCACCGCATTTTGATGGTCTTTGGGAGGCTGCAGTGAAGCCCACTAAATTTCATCTAAAAAGGATACTACAAGATGCAAAATTTAACTTTTTTGAATTCAACACACTTTTAATACAAATTGAAGCGGTATTAAATTCAAGACCTACCACTCCCGTGCCTGAGACTCCAAATGACGAACCAGCTCTATCGCCTGGTCATTTTGTTATTGGCTCTGCTTTAAAAACCATACCTGATCCCGACTTAAAAAATGTCAACAACGTAAGCCATTTACGGCGTTATCAAAGATTGCAATATTATCTGCAACAGTTTTGCGACAGATGGTCTAAGGATTATTTACAAACGTTGCAAAATCGAACCAAATGGACAAAAGGTCGCATGTCATTAGCGGTTGGGGACATTGTTGTTGTAGAGGAAGACAATTTTCCTCCTCAAAAATGGTGCCTGGGTCGCGTTACTGAAATTCATCCTGGCAATGACGGAGTTGTGCGGGTTATCACTGTTAAAACTTCTAGTGGCGAAATACGTAGAATTTCTACTAAGGTTCGACGTCTACCTATTGAACGGACCAAGTCCATTTAAGGGGGCCGGGATGTTCAGACGAAATCGTGAATGGCAATACCATTTTGGTTTTTTTTTTTTTTCTTCAATATCTTAATTAATGTCTGCTAACATATCTAGGTTGGAGGGGTCTGTTGGATCGTATACTAAAGCGAAGCCATCTGGGAAATGTATATAGTGTCGTGGCAATTGAACTTTGCCTTGCAGGCCAGCCGAATCATGAAGACGTAAAATTTCTCGTGAACCGCGCCCACTGTCAACACTAGCTTAATGGTGGGATGAAATTCCGTTTCCACGCTAACATTGCCGTAAATTAATTGTTCCAGTAGCGCAGTTTTACCAACGCCTTTCATGCCACATATTAATAGTTTTCCCACTTTACCAATTTTGGTTGTTAGCATGTTAACAAACAACTTTGTATATTTAACCTATAATATTTTCTCTCAATGGAAGTAATCTCGTTTCAGTTAATTTAACTATGATTTATGTGAAGTAAGACGCTGACTTGGAATGAACTGTCATTGCAAACAGAAATTATTTCTCTTGCAAACCTTTGCCTACAAAAAATATGAAACAACGTCGATTTAGTTTTACGATCCCACCATATGGAGGAGATCTCATGAAAGCAAGCCCGTCTATGGCGACAAAGCTTAATTTGTGGTTTGCTATGACGGAAGCACGTGGAAAATATTAAGTTTTCTAAATTTTGACCATATTCACGTTTAAAATAATATGTAATTTTTGGTATATTATTAATTAAACGAAGCAGTGTATCATGTCCAACGGTTAATTATGCCCGGCTATAGCATTCTTACTTGTTTTTTATACAACTCTGACTGGGTCAACTTCACTTGTTGCTAAATCTATAGCGACTCGGTAGAGTATGAAGGGTTTTTATTCAAGGCAATGAGAATTTTTGTGCACGAGGTTTTGATTAGCAATTCATTGGCCGTCGGTTCTAATCTCAAATGCGGTACTGTTTTCAATAACGCTGACTACCTTAGATACTAATGTTTTAGGACTTTACTCTTAGAATTTATTTCTCCTTCTAAATTAATAATAATAATAAAAATAAAAAAATCATTCCTAAACAATCGTAAGTTCTGAAATTTAAACTATGAGCTCAAACACAATCGTGCGTGAGAGCATTGGTGGAACTCCAGGACAAGAATTGAAAATTTCAAGAAGCTTTCTACAGCGTCTACTCATTGAAGAAGAGCGTGGTCGTTGAATGGAATGGATTGAATATTAACAAGCGGATGCTGATTGTTCGACCAAAATCATCCTAAGCGACAAAGTTCATTTCCACTTTGATGACGTCGTTAATCGTCAAAATTGCTTCATTTAGGATTCAAAGAATCCACATGTGATTGCCCAAACAAAAATGCATCAAAGGCGTCAACGACATGCCATTGTCTGGTGGGAATTTTGAGCTGGAGTCATCAATGCACGGTATTTCTTCGAAAATGAGGATGGCCAAGCAATGAGTGTTACTGGTGTTCGATATCGAGATACAAGCACTATAAAGAACTAATATTGATTCGAAAACACAGATCTTGAAAACGTTACACGCCTCGTAGTACAAAAGACTGCAGCAGAGGTAAAAGGAATTAAGATGACCGCACCTGAAATGGGTCTGCTATTCGCATCCATCAATAATGTGTAAATTAATTTTGAAAAATGATGTTTTTATTCTGATTGCAGATAAAACCATCATTATTTCATTAAAAGTCAAACTCGTTGTTTGCCTCATTTCTAATAAAATTTCTACTATAGATGACTACTTCTAAAGGTGGAAAGAACTTAATTAAAATGAAATGAACCGTAGACGACAACGACGATAAACTACTTTCAGTTTATTTTTTCTAATATATTACTTGTATAAAAACAACAAATTTTACAAATTTCGTACACAAATAATTAAGTTGGAATCGAGTGATTAAATCATTAAAAGTACTGCTAACTAATATCTGCAAAGTACTGCAAATTCATCGTTATTTTATTTACTTATTTCTTTAATATGGATTCGACTTCAAATAAAGCTGTCATAGACCAATAGGTTTCACCAGTGATCCGTCGAGCAAATAATTCGGTGCTGCATCATTGGAAAACATGCATTTATCGAAAGTATACAATAAATACAGTATTGTTACAAAACACATTCTATTTACTTCAATAAATAAAATTTAATCAATTTATATTGATTTGCAGAAAAATCTTTTGTCTATGTAAATACAGAATAGAAACGCAATTATCATACAAAATTCTCAAGAATAAACACAGACACAATCAAATCAGAAAATTTCTTGTCTTCTTCTTTCTTGTTTTCTCTCTTTCATTACAGTTCGACGCAACTACCATGGATTATTTTCTATACAATATGAAATCTTTCTCATTTCTATTTCAGAGTGACGCAACTAACATAAATTATTTTCTAAATATTCCAAAAGTGGTTCTCTGTTTCATTACAGTTCGACGCATTGTAAATTTCCTCTACCATGAAAAATATTCCCCGAAATGGAAACTATTTCATACATGTTTATATAATGTTTTATGGATTATGCTACAGCTCGTAAAATATCTGACATACATTCTAAAACGGAAGATGAAAAGATATTTTACGCTATGTTACATTTGCACGTCAATTCAAACCTTTTATAAGTCCAAAAGCATCTAAGCTTTTAGTGGAAAATTACGGTCATTACGGGCGTGAGACAGGAACTGCCGCTCGCTGTTTAAGAATATATCTACAATCTCTCAGGTTTCCATTTCAATTGTAGCGACAGTGGGAAGAAAAATAAACTGACTAAATCAAGTCGTAGTCTTACCCTAGCTCAGTAGTAGTAGTTGCATAATGTCTTCCTCCTTTCATGCGTTGTAAATTTAGTTTTCTGCGATCTTTTAAAAATGGCCAAGTTTATGTTCCTAGAACTTTTAGGCAGATTTTTTAGAGGTCTTTTGTGGCGAGAGTGGCGCGTTGCTGGAATCGTTGGGCTTATGAATGTCGCCATGTCTCCCATGCTAATAAGGTTTTCCATCGTAAATTTTCTATGAATACTTTATATGAAAAGGAATGAAAAATTGTGTTAGAATTTCTACTGATGGGAACTGGATTTCAGTTGAAAAATGTTGCGTATTTGATATCTTTTTATATGGTTTGGCTGGGAAACCGCTTTTAGCAACGTCATTCGTCGTTCGACTATATATGTGAACACATACATGAACTATTGTAACTTTAAAACTTGGACGTAAAACTGGAGAATACTTTTCACTGCGTGGTCCACAATTTTGGCCTCAACGACTTGTTATTACGATATTGAATTAATATTTTACTTGTATTTCCACTCTTACGATATGTATTTATGGAAAGTGAATGTATTAAGTATGATTATGTGATAAGAAAGCTATATTATCCCGATCGACTCTACTGCCACCAAATAGGCCAAGCACATAGATAAAATTCCGCATAATGTACTATTGTGAACATACAGTTACTTCAATAACCAAAGCTTGGAAAGGTCAACCAACTGCTAACGAACCTATTCTCCGCTTTTTAGTTAAATTCATAAGATATCGAAAATTCATGTAAGCAGAGCCAATATCAAAATTACTATTCCATTAGTGCCGATATTTAAAAAAAGGAAAATTGAAATGGTCAATAAACTAAGCAATTCTTCATACCCGGTACGCTGACATCGAAATCAATATCGAAATGTATAAAGATTGTAATTCTTTTTATCGTTGGCTTTGGAAATTTCTATTAGTTCGGATTGCTTTTTCGATGGCTCAGTAAATATGATCGGTTCTTTGATCGGTATTGATCTGACATTGAATTTAGTTTTAAGTGCTGACTTATTAGAAGTTACTAATAGCAGTAGTCTTGTGATAACTGTGGAATATCGTGAAACTAGGCATACATATCGCGTCCGCTACGTACCGGTTGACTTATTTTTGAATGTGCAAGATGCAAACATTTACTACGGTTGGGGTTTGCAAGCTTTAAAAAAAAGCAGAAAGATTTGGCCTTGGATGGCCCGCAAAGATCTCTAATTAGGGTTAAACGTAATGATCTCCGCATACTGCATAATATAAGTCTATCAACGTATGATCATATGGCTAATTTTTATGACGTGGCCGAATGGTTGGTAAATAATCAAGACCAACATACGGGAGGTTGGCCAAACCCTGATCGGCGAAGTTAAAATGGTTTTACTGAATTAAAGGCGGGCTGATTGTCGGTACGTTTTGGTTCGAGAGTAAAACCTATTGAAACGGTTCGGATTGGACCACTTTTTCGATCTCTCCTCATACAGTCTTACTTCAAAAAGTCACATAAACAACTGTATTAAACGATGCGGTTTAGGGTATTCAATGGTGGGCCGGGTTCCGCCGTTGTGTTTTTACCTTTTTTTTAAATAGTCCCTTATATATGACTTTAAGAAAAGACTTGTATTGTCAACTTTTGAAATATCCTTATAATGAAAGCTTTCGTTTCGAGTTAGCGTAATACCCTCAACTAGAGAATGTTGGTATATGTTCGTCTGTGATGTGACATGAAATGAATTGAATTTAACTTATAAAATACTTGCGACTTTCACGTTAAGGAGAATTTATTTTGCAAATAATATAATAATGCAACTTCCACCGATTATTACTTATTAAAAAGGGAGACTTATAGACGTCGGTACTACTGGCGTATTCATGTCTAGTTATTAATGATAATATTATGTATTATATATGAGAAAACCTATCCATTAAAGCATCCTAAGCTTCGGACAGTGCCCAAACATCTTCTTCCTGAAATAATTTTCGAATTATTTGCAAATTGAGTGCAAGTCTCACCAAAAAACGAACTTATTAATATTACTAGCAGTTCCGCTAATAAACAGTCTAGTGTACCCAACATATGTAACTAGTTCGAATTTAGGGCATCACAATTTTGAAAAAAGCTAACGATGATTATAAAGACTTAAGTAATAGTCATTCCTTTTCGAAACGCTACTCTTAAGCGTTGTGGAGTCTATCCATATTCTGGAATATGCATTGCGCCCTTCTTATATATTATGTCGATCTCGTAGTCTGCTATCTCCATCCTAACTTTTGTGAGTTTAGAAGTGAGGCTTTTATGTGAGAATAAAGCTATTTGTCGTCTACGAATTGTTAGCACTTATATGATCTAAAGTGGTTAATACCGGGGTTTGGTGGTTTGTTGTTTATTTAACTACTTACTGGCATACGCTTCTGGAAAATCTTTTTCAATGTCGAACTGTGTTAAGCTCGCCACTTGTGCGAAATCTGATGCTGATGATGTTCATGATATGTTATCAGCACAAAAATTTCCTCAAAATTTCCTTTCTTTAGTTTAGTTAGTATTTGTTTACATCCGTTGCTTTCTTGGAAATTATATGCGTATTTAGTAATCCCAAAAAGAATTTAATTTATACAAAAAAAAAAGTATAATAAAAGTCACATATACCTTATGAACACATTAGCACTACTTAACATATAACACAACACATAATGTACAAACACATATTTATGTACGTATTGTAACAAGTGCATTTAGTAATTTTTGTTAGATATGCAACCTTGTAATATAGGAGTTGTTGTCACTCACGAAAAGCATCTTTGATGTTGAGAAAATTTTGGGGTTTTCGGAACATTTTCTTTCTTGTTTTTGACAAACGGTGAAAAAAAGTGAGAAGAGAAAAAAAATGAGAAACCGAGGAAGAACGATGAAAGTTGGAAACGTTTTCCTGATCTTATTGAGGAAATTTGACTAAAATTCGGTCAAATAATTCTTTCTAAATTGGTAGAAAAAATAAAAGTTAAAGTATATTACATAGGTGCATATGTGAATTTGTACACATTTTTGGTCGAGAAAGCGATGAAAAATGAAGTGAAGAATTAAGCTAAACCAAAGCAGCTATGAGCGAGATGAAATATTGACAGGAATAAAAATAAAGCGGCTTGGTATCAGGGAAAAATGTACGAGCGTTATATAATGTTTCAGAGTTTTGTTTATAAAGAATACGTTCGAAAAAAACTACAAATTAAGGAATAATAATTTGTTCCATTTCATGGTCTAAATTTGTGTCAAAGATTATATAGAAAAACGATCAAATTTTTAATTCAGCATACAAAGCCACAAATCTTAATATGCTCTCGTAAAATCGTCTTAATGTAAAATAGTTTTGGATTGATTATAGATTACAACCGCGCTCAATAATTTTTATAATAAATAAAAATAAAGGAACATTATTTTAAAGGACTTTAATTATATGATAACAAATTAAATAAAATAAGAAGATCGTATTAATGCAAGCAAACACACATAATCTGCTAAGAAAAATTAATTATAAACGTCAAAGAGAAAACAAAAAATTCTTTTTGTTAAACTTTTTTTGCATTTGGGCATTATTAAATTCAAAGGGTTTGATGTAGCGTGCATCTCGTCCGTATATAAATCAACTCAATATGAACAAAAGTGTTGTGATTTATTTAAAGAATGTTTATTTTCGATGTGTTATCCTGATGAAATAATGTCATAAGAATATTTTGCTTCATTTCCTAAACGTGATTTTTAGTTCGATGCTCTTTCTCGTGGCTTATTGTAAAGTAGATAAGTGTGAAAGGCACATATGAGCATGGTCACATATATTTGTATTCATTCTATTTATATAAAAACGATTTATTTCTATTTAATATAAAAAGTTGTTATACATATACATATATTTAGTTACAAACGTGCATACATAATTAGAAGTAAATAAATGAATCTGCAACTCTTATATATTTTAATATATTAAATTCATAATAATATGTAAAAGAAAAGAAAATGATATGAAAATTAGTTTTTGTTATGTATGAGAGGAATTTAACTTAAAGTTCCTCGGACCCAACTTCAGGGTCACCCATAGATAAGTGGCCCGGAAACCATTAGGTCCCTTACTGAAAAAAGGCCCGTTCGGTAAGATCGTTTCGTCCGTCTGACCAATTGTGTAAATCGTGTAAACGTTTAACGAGCATCATTGGGACAAAATATAAAAACCCTTCCACCTCTCCCGAACAAGCTAGTTCGGCTAGGGACGTCAGTCTCCACAGCCTCCGATCCTCACAAAACAGCACCGAACAAATGTCTCAAATACATTAATGTTCGTTTTCGATCTTTCGATTAGTTGGACGGACATGAGTCACAATACGCTCGGACAACTTGGGCAAGACACTCAACTTGGCTATGCCTCTGTAGTTCTCAACAAATCGTCTACTTCCACTTTTGTGGATAGGAATAAGGAAACTACTCTTCCAACACGAAGGGAAAACACCTAAATTCAAGGACAGGTTAAAAATCTTTGAGATTACACCACATAACTCGCCGGCGCAAGATTTAAATACACATGATGGAAATCCATCATGTCCAGGTGCATAACTGGATTTTAGAGAACTCAACTCTTTAAAAACCGCATCTTGCGAAATAACCAAGTTAGAAATTGAACCCTAGTTAGTTATAGGATATTGATAGTTTGCTGATATATCGAAATTAGCAATCGAAAAGTTTCGTCGGAAATACTCAGCAAACAGATTTGAGATTTCAAAATCATCCGAGGAATCAGAGCCATTAAAAGAAACATGCGGGGGATATGTGGAGATTTTTCTTTTAGAGTTAACAAATTTAAAAAGTATTTAGGATTAGTAAACAGAGAGGATTTAATGAACTGAAGGTATCTGCAGTAATAATGGTGGTTGAGGGAGTTAAATCTATGCCTCACCATCGAGTAAGCGAAATAGTCGGGCGCAGAGCCACTTTTCGAATATTTTTTGAATAGCGTGTTTTTTCTATTCTTGTAATATTTAATTGTCTTATTAAACCAGGGGGGACACCTGCTTCGAGGTCAGCACTGCTTGATCGGAGCAGATGCAGCAATAACTAGATTTAATGTATTGTAGAACGATGACAATACGCTTTCAATACTTCCGGTTGAGAATTCAAGCCTCATATGTGAAAGACGATATTTCAGCAACACAATATTGATTTTATAAATATCATAACACTTATTTAAAAAAGTTTGATTTGGCACCTTAAGGAAAGGAAATGTAAATTGATGGATGATAAGGGTCCTCAGGTAAACTAAAAGGTGGGCAATGAATTACGTTAATGTCAGGAAAGTTGGCAAAGCAGAGGTCAAGCAGTCTACCGTTACAATTACGGGTACGATTATATTGAACCAAATTATGATCAAACAATTCATTAAAGAACACAACAGTCCTATCAGACGTTGAAGTAGGGATCAAACAGCCAGAATTATCACTGTTACACCAAGTGTCTTGAGGCAAGTTGAAGTCACCCAATGCAACGACCAAATCGGTGGGTTTGGACCGCTTGGCCAATTCACAAATGAAGGCAGTGTGTTTCTTGTAAATGGAGATATCAGAATTTGGGGGAATATAGGAGCAGGTTACAAATAGCTGTTTATTAGGCATTATCGCACGAATAGCGATAAATTCAACGTCAGGAGAAGTGGGAAAGACAATTAAATTGAACGGGACTATCGCAGATATGGCAATTAATACACCACCACCAATTCGATTCACTTGATCATTTCTGGAGACTTGGAAAGAATTGTGAAAAAGTTCCGACGAATGAAGATCGGATTTTAACCAAGTTTCGGTGAAGGCCAAACAGAAAAACTCCGTGCTCGCGGAATTTAGAAAAGTAGAACGAATTTTTGAATTAAGGCCCCTAACATTTTGATAAATGAGAGATAGCCTGAAGAAACATTTAGTTTTTTGAAAGCGGCAAGACTATTGGTTTGGTATTGCGAGGGATAAATTCCTTAATTAAGTATCCTGCTGGCCACAGTGGTTTATTTAAGAACATAAAGTCTGGCAACTTTGTCGCGCGGTATAGTCGTATATTTTTTGTGTCGGCAATTACAATTTTAATTTTTTGTTGAATTTTGTTTACATCGGCTTTTTCGCAATTGTATTCAAAACGTTATTTACTTGCTCAGTAACAGAGTGAAAAAATCGTTTATTCTATTGTATACATAGTACAGCGTGCATCCACAAAAATAAAGAAAACTAAAAAAAAGGAAAGAAAACCTAGTGACAGGCCTATCAATATACTTCGTTTGCATTTGATCAAAAACAGAAAGGGCAAAAACTAAATCACGTTCAATGCCCTTTCCTAATTATTATACATATTACCGGAGGATCAGGGGTACATCCATTTTGTCAAAACGTTTGCAAGAAGAAACCCAACAAGTCTGGCAACTCTGTCGCGCAGTATGGTCGTCTATATTTTGTTTCGGCAATTAATATTTTAATTGTTTGTTGAATTTCGTGGCTATTCTGCCTTATAGTGTGTGATTTTATAATATACTTTGAGAAGAAAGTGAGTGAATTCAAAGTAAAAGAAATATTTTTCTTTTACGATTTCATTTGATTTTTGCAAACAAAAATTTTGAGCTCTGATAAAAATCTCCCTTTTTTTTTTTGTTTTCTCTCTTTTTCTCTGTTACTTTTTTTCCTGTTTGGAGTTTGTGTTGCTAGTGATCTCTCGTTACAGTGTCAACCTAACAGAGAAGTTTTGCACAAATTGGTTGATAAATTTTTATGTTCACGATTTTTTTTAGTGATTTGTGTATCTGTTCTTCATAATCCACAACTGTCTTTTTGACAGGACATGGAGTGTTTATATGCACCTTGTCGGGCGAAATCAGGCCCGGATTCTGATAGATTCGTTTCTTGTTGGCTCTGCGAGCGCTTTGGTCATGCAAAGTGTGCCGGTATTCTCGGCCGTGCTGCTGACGCAGTCGCTGATCCGTCTAAAGGCTTAAGATGGTCATGTCCTGACTGTAGGCAGCGGGACATTGACTTTTATAAACTTTTCACGGAGACCCGTTATGGTT
Source organism: Glossina fuscipes (assembly GCF_014805625.2). Taxonomy (NCBI): domain Eukaryota; kingdom Metazoa; phylum Arthropoda; class Insecta; order Diptera; family Glossinidae; genus Glossina; species Glossina fuscipes. Next base: position 3,242,116 of record NW_023998565.1, read on the forward strand.
TCTCGGAATTGAGTAGAAATCTCGGCTCCTTGTGGGAAAAGTTTAAGCTCATTAAGTCTAGGTTTGATGAGTGTCGCTTTATTGGACAATCATCTTCTACTCGTAGCGTAGCGTGTGGGACGTCACCTCTGGCTTTCTCCAAATCTAATTCGTTGGTACAAGTTACCGCTCCCTCTAACTCTAAAATGAATAGTAATGTTTCCGATATTGCTGTGTCGCTTGGTAGCAAAACAGTCACAAACAAACCGGCAAGTCCATCGGTTTTAAGCTATGCTGAAGTGGCAAGGGTATCTCCGCCCAGAGCCGCCACTCACTCTAATCAAGTGCCATCGCCTAAAAGTAATGAAGAGAAAAATAAGTCATCCTCTCCTCCTGGCTGTTCGCGTGTGAATGCTGGTCACCAGACTGGGCAAGTCTCACAAGCTGCCGGTA
>NW_023998565.1:3242557-3252170 GCF_014805625.2 Glossina fuscipes
CTTTATCTTCGTTAAGCTTAGTCAGTGCAAATTTAATTATGAGCTGTCTAATCCGCTCAGAGTCGTTTGCAAGAACCTAAATGACGTCTACCACTTATTCTCGTTATCGGACTCTTTAAAGTCCATTAAAGCAACATTGCGTAATACGCGCGATTTAGCTATGTTGTACTTAAACTAGCTTTTAACCTTAAAAAGTCGTTACGATTCGAAAATGAATTGTTGTTAAGTATTATCGGTTGCCAGGCTTATGCATGTTTGCGATGGCTTAGGCATTCATTTGCAATTTGGTCCTGTACCGGTTGTAAGTGTGCTCCTATGCTGACAGTGTACATGCTTTTTTTTCTTTTCCCTTTTTTTTTTCTTCTTATTTGCTTATAGCCAATTTTATTGTTAATTAATATAAGTTTTGCATTAAGAGCCAATTAAACTCGACTGTTATTTGTTTAGTTGAGTTTCTAGTATAAGTGGAATAAATAAAATAAATAAATAAAATAAATAAATAAATAAATAAATACTGAGTGGCAACGATTTCCTCAACTTTACCGCATTAACAAGAAATAGCTTTGATGATAATAGATACTTATGGCCAAGCAGGATTATGTTTATCGTTCGTTGCGATTTAGCGAACCGATGTTCAAGTGCGGATAAGCTTGTGAAGGAAAACTAATTTTCCGATGTTTAAATACGTTAGAAAGGCAAAATTCAAGATCTTAAACGAAAAGTGAGATGTATTCTTACTTATTGTAAAAGTATGTGGCGCACTTTTTACCAATCCATTGAAACTTATTGCAAGAAGAGTAATCAAGCTTCCCACATACGATGGCCCCATAAGAAATGAGAGGTACTGCTAGACATTTCCCCAGACGCAGTGTAGTAGGCGTAGGAACATAAAATGAAGAGGGCCACAATTTCCTCAAAGTATTGTGAGCATACATTACCATGAAATCAATATATTTACAGTACTGTGAAAAAGAACCGTGTCCATTCGAAAGAGTACAAGGACGAGTACCGAATACCGTTGAAAAACAGTGACTTCAAAATAGCTAACTTCTTCGAAACATTTGACAACCGGACCAAACGGAAGTTGAAAAATTCAAAATGTCACTGCGCAAAAAATGCATATGATTGCAACTTTGAGGAAATTGCTGAAATGGATGTGAAAGGGCTTGAAAAGCTCACCGAGTTAGCGATGCAAATAAAATTGAGAAGCCAAACCAAAACAAAAGAAAAAATGTCGACCAAAAAAGTATGAATTTGTGAAAAGTAAGCAATATATTATTAAATCTTTATAAATAAGCACACGTTTTATACTATTTGATGGAAGATGGCTTTGCGTCTCTAGGCGGATCTCCTCTCCGACTAAGTATTACGTCAATGCATACCGATTGGAAAAATGTGAAATAAACTTCAACGCTCCTAGCCGCTTTTCTAGAAAAAGTTTTTTCATAAAGATTAGTCAATGTTTTTCAATTGATTTAGGTGCTGATTGAAAACATAAGAAATCAAAGCGAGGCATAGCGATTTCAAAAGAAAACATACCAAATTTTTACAAATCAAAGAAAGGTATAGCGAATTCAAAAGAAAACATATGAAATCAAAGGGAGGTATAGCGAATTCAAAAGAAAACATATGAAATTGTTTACAAATCAAAGAGAGGTATAGCGAATTCAAAAGAAAACATGTGAAATCAAAGAGAGGTATAGCGAATTCAAAAGAAAACACATGAAAAATTTTTTCCTTCAAGATTTTTACAGAATTTTTTTGAGTGGACGGATAATCAAATTCCTTATTAGATTACTATTATTATTTTCAGCTCACTTGCAACAGTATCACGCGCTATTTCAATTTCTACTTGATTCTCTTCTACAGAATGAAACCGCTCTAGTTGAGGACGCAACTAAACTTGCCGCAAAAATTTCGTTATCCCTTCTTTACCGAAATGTTATGGTACGTATTAGCCCGCTACGTTTACGTTTTGTTCGGCCATTCGTATTTGGATAGCGAAACTTCGCTAAATGAAAATGAGATGTGTTCACGTCCGCACATACACTTAACTCATTATGAGTTGTTCGGTTTAAAAGAAATTGTTATCTATTTGTACGATTTACCTCGAATAAAAAATGTGTTCCCGAATTAGTTCGAGATCCGGCAGCATTAATAAAAGATGTGCGCACATTGGTAGAACCCCATTGTAAAGATAAGCCCGAGTTGACGATAATGGGAGAATCAGTTTAAAAACCTCATGGAGAAATGCATCCGCAATTTCAGTTATACGATCGGGTGCGTATGAAACAAGAAATCAAAGAGGAAATCGCTCGAAAAATGCAGAGATTATAAGAGAACAGCAGCAATTCAAAGTTGCACAAGCCGCTGCAGCAGCCGCATCTATTACGAACTCTAGTTCGAACTCGGTGATCCGCGAAACTAGTACAGTGACGACTAATGAGAATGGAATAATAAGTGCTATCAAAAAGGAGCCAACTCAAAATGGAATCCCCCACAAATGGTTAAAAATGATGTTGATATTAATTTTTCAATTTTTATTTTCAATTTCAGAACCGATTACGTTTGTTTCACCGTCTGACGGCATGAAATAACGTTCCCCCAAAAAATGCATTTAGCTAATGCTGTAGCCATTGCTGCCAGCAGCAATGCGGTTAGTGTAATACCTTCTTGCTCTTCGAATAATACGTCGGCACAATCAAATCCAAACTTGTCGCCAATACAAATACAAACTTCAGGCGGCGATGTAAATCCAGTGATAGATAATTGCCATTCCCCGATTGTGTCATCCAAATTATCGCCCAATGCGATATCTAAACGATGTTGACAATTTAATCTCAATATCTGACCCTTTAAAGTAGATCAAAACTACTGTCTACAATTAGCAAACCCTATCTATGTCGTATTTAAACCAACTCTTAATTGTTAAAGTTTCTTATGATCCGTAGATAGAACCGAATATGTTCAAAGCTGGACTTCATGTATAAATAAATAAATAAATAAATTATAGAAAAAATGGAAGCTAAAAGTTGTCCCAGTGGAGCATTAATGCCAACACAAAAGTTTGGCTTTACGAAAAATATGGCGTACCAAATGGTAAGTAATTTTCGTTTAGTCATACAATTATTAAATTAATCCTAACATTTGTTTAAGTGATTCACATTTATTTTCAAAAGCTCGCACAAAATGGTGAGCTTTTGGTCGACCGAAAAGGTAAACGTAGTTTAAATGGAATGGTGGTAAGTTAATCTGCATATTTGTGTACGTTTTCTTATATGTTCATATAAGTGAAATAGTCATAAGATTGAAATGAAAATAATAGCAGTTGAGTTTACGTCCAGAAGACCAGTCGATCCAATTAATAATGCGCATGCACGATTGGTTTTCCTTCCTGCTAGATACGGTAAAATTCAATTAAGCCTTTACTAATCTCTCTTATTTTCTTACTGTTTATAATTAGAGATGTTGAATTTCCATATTAAGAAAATATTTGTAATTCCCAGCCTCACGGTGCATATTTGTTTAATGGCAGCAAACCATAAAACATTGTGATTATATGCGTCTGTTGTGTAATGCAATGATACTCATAAATTTCCTCTATTTTAACGTTCATTTATTATGTAACTTTGTCGATTATTTCTCTCATAATTATCTTAACTAACATCAGCAGCATGTTAAACAAAGCTTTGTGATTCCTTTTATTGAACTAGAATCAAAATTGTTTGAGATGTAGGAGGACGGTGCAAAGGATTGTTGACAATCTTGCATTTAAAGTCTTTCTTTTCCATTAGATAAAATCGTAATTACCGTAATCGGGAATTTGGTAAAACTTTTCTTTCCATTATAAAGATTTTCTTCCAAGTCCTCTTAATAAAGCCAATAAAAGCCATCACAACCACAAACTCAGCCTTGATAGAAATTAACTTTTTATCCAATAACCCGGCATCTACGTGTAAATTTTTGTTTATCTTACAGTAACTCTAGGTTTCTGCTTTCTTAGGTAAATAATTGACATATTTGGCAATCACTTTCAAGCACACATTCGGTACATTCACACTTGTTGAAAGTCTTATTTAAACTCCAATATGATTGTAATTAGAATATTCTTCCCTCTTATTTTATATACATATAGGTGAAATTTTTTTATAAACAGTGCTTAAATGCACTCACGTCTACCAATGCATTTTAAGTGGAAGCAAAAAAAGAGTTTTTTACTGCTACACACATTGACTCTCATTTAACGTTAAAAGGAAATATATCCGTTTTACACTTCGTAGCACTCACATATACATGTATATAAAGGACATGCATGATTATTTTGTAGTGAATAAATGGTTCTCTCGAATTGTTACTTATTATAATTCTCTTGGTTGGTTTTAAATCTGACTTATTAATCCTTGCTTTACTTCTGACCCAACAACACCTTATATAATAAAGTATTACGCTAACTTAAGCAAAATAGTAGAATTAAAATGTGTTGTTACATGTAATGTGTGTTATAACTAAATTGGGTTATCTTATGTAGGTTATAGCTAGACTTGCATTATGTGGAAATATAAAAGTGTACGCTTAGCATAAATGATTAATAAACGGGTATTGTGCGATAAGTCGATAATGCTACAACTTAATACACATATTATTATTAATTACGTGGGTAAGACGCACCACGACCTAGAAAGTCTATTGTACACGCCCATGATCCTAACCAACTTTATGATTTTTATAAATCCCGCTACGTTCTTTGGATCGGAGCACCATACCGTGACCATTCACAGGAAATATGATGGGCCGTTTCATTCGTCCTTTGGCAGAATCTGAATGAACCGGTATCATACATACCCACGTTTTTCAGTTGGTACCTGAGGAAATTATGACCCGTGTAGAAGTCGGTGACTAGACGTAGGTCGCTTCTTCTTAGTTCTATGGGGAGGATTATGATGGTATAAGACCAGTAGATCATTTTTGGATTTACCCACATGTTTTGCCGCCAATGTCTTGGAAGAAAGAAAAGGTGCCCTGATCGCCTTTTTCGTTAGCCATCTTAAATGAGGATTCCAGGCTAAGCCTCGTTCAAAGTTTACACCCAGATATTTCACCCCATTTGGATAGTCAGCCACATTTGTTAATGGACGTTGTCCAATGTTAATTTCCTCTCTTTCGAGCAGGGACAAGGACCATTTTTTGCGAATTAATTTTCAGTCCTTTGCGATGGCACCACTTGTGGATTATCCTTAGGGATTTCTGCATGCGATCAGTGAGCGTTGTTTCATCCCAGCCCAGCATGGAGTTTGCGAAATCGTCCGCATAACCTAGTGCTTTGAATCCCAGGTCGTTTAATTTCGTTAGCAGCTCATCTGTGACGATTATCCAAAAGAAAAGAGAGAGCAGGCCTCCAGGGGACACCCCCTATTCGCTCTGATGATTACGGATGTCCCTTCCAGCTCCGAACGGGTCTGAAATTCAGCATATTGATTATCCAATTGATAATCAGGTTTCGAATACCTTTATTTTCCAAGGCTCTTTCTATAACCGCGTATGACCTGTTATCGAAAGCCCTGTGTATACCGATGAAGGCAATGAGAGCCACTTGCTTGGTTTCTGTCGCCCCCTCGATAATGCTGATCAGCCCATGAATTGCTGTTGTGGTAGATTTGCCGCTTTGACACGCAAACTGGTAATTGTTTAGGGGCCTTATTCTCAGGTATGCTCCCTTAATGAAGTTGTCTAAACTTTTCTACATAGCTTTGAGGGGAAGGAAACTCAGGTAGATAGATTTATATGATTTCGACAGGTGTTTATCCTTGCTGTCTGCTTTTGGTATAAAAACCACTCTGGCGTTTTTCCACTCCTGGGGTACATAAACCGTTAGCAGAGTCTAGCAAGTTTTAAGAATTGACTTTCTGCGCCTTGCTGGAATGCACACGGCCTTATCGCCGCTGGTCCCGACGTTTTGTATGCGACAGAACTTAACACAGTCTTAACACAGCACCCGTTCCACGCAGAAGATTTTGGAGAGAGAGAGCCGGACTATGGTCCCTAGAGTTCGGCAACTATCTTTCTCTAGGGAATGCTTGATTTCCTTCTCTCGATTCCCGCAGATATTCTGGAAAATGAGTCTCCATCAAGAGAGAACCAGCTTCTTCGGACTTCCGGTGTAATCTCCACTAGGCTTCTTTAGAGTACATTCTCCATTGCTGTAGTCTTTAGCTATGGCTTTTTTGAGCTGCTTCTGAGAGGTTATTTATGTCTTCACTGTGCTCCTCCAGCTAGTCCGCTTCGACCGCCTCATCTCGGCGTTATATGTGATTTAGCGCTGTTGAACAATTTCCTAGTCTGGGATCGGAACTTTTGAAATCTCTGATTCCTTCAATTCCCTTGTGGACTCGTCCTTAAAGGACAATTGTCTAGGTAGGCCTTATAAATTTGAACAGCGCTTTAAGTTCAATCCGAAAGTAAAAAGCGAAGAGCTTTCTAACTCGTAAGTTTGGAATCTTTGTCAGTTTGGCATGACCTCGCACCGGCCACAATGTCGGGACCATATGCTGAGCTAACAAAAAGATAGAGGAACTTAGGTAGGAGGTGCTTAGACTAATGCCTAACATCTCCACCTCTGACTGAATTTCTAAACGTGGGCTCTCTACGTCGGCTTAGAATAATACCATTATTTTCTAAACAGTAGCCAAGCCGGGACTCACTTCCAAAATGTCATTTGAACTGCTACAAACTGCGTAGTGGGCGTCAACATCACAGCCGACGAGCCAGTCTAGTCTGCAAGTTTTTCATCACTGAACAAGTCGGAGGTAGACAGTAGATAGGTTTAGGCTATCACCAGTGTGCGATTTCTTTCGGGAAAAGACATGACGGCCCAAATCCCCTGGGCCGCCCGTGTTAGATGTTATTAACCGACTTATCTTTTTTACTGCGACAGCCGCATTTGTGAACGTCTAAGAGCCGAAGAGGCGGCATTAGCATGGTGGAGGTTTACTTGGACGCCGTTCCTTAGGGCGCAAAAACAAATGTAACGGTGCGGGTCTTGACTTTCGTGCGCCTCTGGTTACTTCGGTGTGCAAGTTGCCCCGCAGTCAATTCGCCTTCTGTATGGCCTGTTCGTCAGTGCCGAAATCAGTGTTGGGAGTGCCGCAACGCGCTTTTTCGCAACCCTGCTCTTTCTCGTGACTCTTTTTGTTGGCAAGGACACTACCATTGCCCGGACAGAGCCCGATGGGTCTTTTCCGTCGTCGATCGGGGCCTTCATATCCTTTCATACATGTTCCTTGACAGCATGTCCGTTTTTCTTCCGCGCTGCCTCCGAGGATTCGTCTTTTGGCGGAGTTCAGCATTTCCAGAGCCAGCCGCACGAGTTCAGTTGTTCCTGTTATTATCGGTGCAAAAAAAAAAACAGATTTATAAGAAAAATACATCTGATTTTTGTTTCAAGAAAACCTGCACTAAAAATTTATAAGAAAAATAAGTCTAATTTTCGTTTCAAGAAAACCTTCACCAACAATTTATTTAAAAAGTACATATGATTGTTGTTTCAAGAAAACATTCACTAAAAATTTATTTGAAAAATACATATGATTTTCGTCTTAAGAAAATCAACATAAAAAATTTATAAGAAAGATATCGTTTAAAGAAAAGCTACGACAAAAATTTATAAGAAAAATTCACCTTATTTTCGTTTCAAGGAAACCTACACCAACAATTTATTGGAATAATACATCTGATTTCCGTTTCAACAAAACCTGCACTAAAAATTTATTGAAGAAATCCACATGATTTTCGTTTCAAGAAAGCCTACATCAAAAATTTATTAAAAAAATACATCTTATTTTTGTTTCAAAGAAACGTAGACTAAAAATTTATAAGAAAAATACATCTAATTTTCGTTTCAAGAAAACTTACACCAAAGATTTATTGGAAAAATGTATCTGCTTTTCGTTTCAAGAAAACGTACATCAAAAATTTGTAAGAAAGATATCGTTTCAAGAAAACCTACACCAAGAATTTATAAGAAACATACATCTGATTTTCGTTTCAACAAAACCTACACCAAAAATTTATTGGAAAGGTACATCTGAATTTCGTTTCAAGGAAACCTACATCAAAAATTTATAAGAAAAATACATCTGATCTTCCTTTTAAGAAAACCTAAACCAAATATTTATTGGAAAAATACATCTGGTTTTCTATTTAAGAAAACCTAGACCAGGCATTTATAAGAAACATACATCTGATTTTCGTTTCAACAAAACCTACACCAAAAATTTATAGGAAAAATACATCTGATTTTCGTTTCAAGAAAACCTACACCAAATATTTATTGGAAAAATACATCTGGTTTTCTATTTAAGAAAACCTACACCAAGCATTTATAAGAAACATACATCTGTTTTTCGTTTCAACAAAACCTACACCAAAAATTTATAGGAAAAATACATCTGATTTTCGTTTCAAGAAAGCCTTCACCAACAATTTGTTGGACACATACATTCGATTTTCGTTTCAAGAAAGCCTGCACTACAAATTTATTAGAAATAATCATGGAATTTTCGTTTTAAGAAAATCTACACCAAACGTTTATAAGAAACATACATATGATTTTCGTTTCAAGAAAGCCTACATCAAAAATTTATCAGAAAAATACATCTGAATTCCGTTGCAAGGAAACCTACATCAAAAATTGATAAGAAAAATACATTTGATTTTCGTTTCAAGAAAAGCTACACCAAATATTTATAAGAAACATACATCTGGTTTCCTATTTAAGAAAACCTACACCAAGCATTTATAAGAAACATACATCTGATTTTCGTTTCAACAAAACCTACAACAAAAATTTATAGGAAAGGTACATCTCAATTGCGTTTCAAGGAAATCTACATCAAAAATTTATAAGAAAAATACATGTAATTTTCGTTTCAAGAAAGCTTACACCAAAGATTTATTGGAAAAATACATCTGAATTTCTTTTCAAGAAAAACCACATCAAAAATTTATTAGAAAAATATATCTGATTTTCGTTTCAAGAAAACCTACATCAAAAATTTGTAAGAAAGATATCGTTTCAAGAAAACTTACACCAAAAATTTATAAGAAAAATACATATGATTTTCGTTTCAAGAAACATACAACAAAAATTTATAAGAAAAATACATCTGATTTTCGTTTCAAGAAAGCCTTCACCAACAATTTTTAGGAGACATACATTCGATTTTCGTTTCAAGAAAGCCTTCACTACAAATTTATTAGAAAAATACATTGGATTTCCGTTTCAACAAAACCTGCGTTAAAAATTTATTGGAGATATACACATGATTTTCGTTTCAAGAAAACCTACACCAAAGATTTATTAGAAAAGTACATCTGAATTTCTTTTCAAAAAAACCCACATCAAAAATTTATAAGAAACATACATCTGTTTTTCTTTTCAACAAAACCTACACCAAAAATTTATAGGAAAAATACATCTGATTTTCATTTCAAGACAACCTTCACCAACAATTTATTGGAAAAGTACGTATGATTTTCGTTTCAAGAAAACCTACACAAAATTTTATAAGAAACATATATCTTATTTTCGTTTCAAGAAAATCTGCACTAAAAGTTT
>NW_023998565.1:3252180-3254059 GCF_014805625.2 Glossina fuscipes
GCACTAAAAGTTTATAAGAAAAATACATCTGATTATCCTTTCAAGAAGATCCTACACCAAAATTTCTAAGAAAAATACATCTGATTTTCGTTTCAAGAAATCCTTCATCAACAATTTATTTGAAAAGTACATATGATTGTTGTTGCAAGAAAACCTTCACTAAAAATTTATAAGGAAAATACATCTGATTTTCGTTTTAAGAAAACCTTCACCAACAAATACTTGGAGAAATACATAAGATTTTCGGTTCAAGAAAACCTACACCAAAAATTTATAAGAAAAATACATCTTATTTTCGTTTCAAGAAAATCTGCACTAAAAATTTATAAGAAAATTACATCTGATTATCCTTTCAAGAAGATCCTACACCAAAATTTCTTAGAAAAATACATCTGATTATCGTTTCAAGAAATCCTTCACCAACAACTTATTTGAAAAGTACATATGATTGTTGTTGCAAGAAAACCTTCACTAAAAATTCATAAGGAAAATACATCTGATTTTCGTTTTAAGAAATCCTTCACCAACAAATACTTGGAGAAATACATATGATTTTCGGTTCAAGAAAACCTACACCAAAAATTTATAAGAAAAATACATCTGATGTTCGTTTCAAGAAAGCCTTCACCAAAACTTGTAGGAAAGATATCGTTTCAAGAAAACCTACATCAACAATTTATAAGAATGCTATAGTTTCAAGAAAACCTACACCAAATATTTGTAAGAAAAATACATCTGATTTTCTTTTCAAGAAAGCCTGCACTACAAATTTATTAGAAAAATACATCACATTTTCGTTTCAAAAAAACCTACACCAAAATTGATAAGGAAAATACATCTAATTTTCGTTTCAGAAAAACCTACATGAAAAACTTATAAGAAACATACATCTGTTTTTCGTTTCAAGGAAACCTTCACCAACAATCTATAAGAAATATACATATGATTTTCGTTTTAAGAAAACCTGCCTTAAAAATTTATAAGAAAGATATCGCTTCAAGAAAACCTACAGCAAAAATTTATTGGAAAAATACATCTAATTTTCGTTTCATTAAAACCTACAGCAAAAATTTATTGGAAAAATACATATGATTTTGGTTTCATGAAAACCTACACCAAAAATTTATAAGAAACATATATCTGATTTTCTTTTCAAGAAAATCTGCACTAAAATCTTATAAGAAACATACATCTGATTTTCGTTTCAAGAAAATCTGCACTAAAAGTTTATAAGAAAAATACATCTGATTATCCTTTCAAGAAAACCTACACCAAAATTTCTAAGAAAAATACATACGATTTTCGTTTCAAGAAAACTTACACCAAATATTTTTAGAAAAATACATCTGATTTTCGTTTCAAGAAAACATACACCACTAATTTATAAGAAAAATACATATGATTTTCGTTTCAAGAACACCTTCACCAACAATTTATTGGAAAAATACATATGATTTTCGTTTCAAGAAAACCTACACCAAAAATTTATAAGAAAAATACATCTAATTTTCGTTTCAAGAAAACCTACACAAAAAATTTACTGGAAAAATACATATGATTTTCGTTTCAACAAAACCTACAACAAAAATTTATAACAAAGATATCGTTTCAAGAAAACCCACATCAAAAATTTATAAGAAAAATACATATGATTTTCTTTTCAAGAAAGCCGACATCAAGAATTTATTGGAAAAATACATCTGATTTTCGTTTCAAGAAAACCTTCACCAACAATTTATAAGAAATATACATATGAGTTTCGTTTTAAGAAAACCTGCCTTAAAAATTTATAAGAAAGATATCCTTTCAAGAAAACCTACACCAAAATTTCGAAGAAAAATACATACGATTTTCGTTTCAAGAAAACTTACACCAAATA
>NW_023998565.1:3254069-3254962 GCF_014805625.2 Glossina fuscipes
TCGTTTCAAGAAAACTTACACCAAATATTTGTAAGAAAAATACATCTGATTTTCTTTCCAAGAAAACCTACACCAAAAATTTATAAGAAAAATACATCTGACTTTCGTTTCAAGAAAACCTACACCAAGCATTTAAGAAACATACATCTTATTTTCGTTTCAAGAAAACCCACATCAAAAATTTGTAAGAAAGATATCCTTTCAAGAAAACCTACATCAAAAATTTATAAGAAAATACGTATGATTTTCGTTTCAAGAAAACCTACACCAAAAATTAATAAGAAAAATACATCTGATTTTCGTTTCAAGAAAACTTTGTCATGAGACTCGATACTTTTATTGCCGGTTGAGTATATATCTTTTCCTGACAAAGAAATAAAATAATAAAAAAAAATGAAAAGGTCCCGTCGGTTGTCTACCGTCCGTCTGTCCACCGTAAGTTAGTCGGTAGTCGTCTGGCGTCTGCCCTACATATACACACCACCCCTTTCGTCTTTCACCTACAGCGGCGGCAGCTGTAACGCTTAGCCACTCATCGGGGACACAAAAAAGAAAAGGGAATTAAACAAACTAAAATAACTTACAATACTTGATGCGATAGGTGTCGAGGCGAGGTCGGTTGCGGTAGTTGCTACATCGTTCCTGTTCACAGCAAGGAAGTAGGTAGTTCGTTTTAAGTGGTCAGCACAATCACAACACAGCTGGGATGTATGTGCATGGGGGTGCACGTAATTCATAAGCTACTGAAACTGGAAAATTATTCTTCTTCCTCTTAACGCATCTTGACTGAAGTAAACACATTGATCCTTTTTTTTTGTTTAGTTTCTTTTTTCTTCCTATCCTTTTTTTTTCTTTTAACAGGTAGTGACGTCAACAAAAACTTCGAGTTTTCC
>NW_023998566.1:0-83279 GCF_014805625.2 Glossina fuscipes
TTAGCTTAATCGCCATCCCTGAAGGACTTTTTAGGACCATTGACTTACGGATAGGGGATGTGCTGGTTTAGCTTAATCGCCATCCCTGAAGAACTGAGAGACGGTTTTTTTTTGTTATTATTTTCGGACTCACACACCAACCAGGGACGAACCTTCGGGCCAAGGCAGCTATGACACTAGCAATGAACCCGGTTCTTTTCTTTTAGCGCCCCGCGATTTTAGAAGCGAAACGAAAAGGAAGTGAAAGTTCTAACTCCGCAAGTAAAAAGCAAAACGGTAATAGCGCGACAAGTCGGGTCACCTCGCTGGTTCCTTGCCATAGCCCAGGTCTACACAAATTGCTGTACTTCTGTCCAGTAAAGAGGAAACAATAAATCTAGGAAACTAAACACCATTCCCCCCGAAGGTCCTGATTATTTTTCTAAAATTTCTTGCAACGAATCCTGGATTGACTGAGTCATACCCCGCCAAAGGAAACTCGTTACAATTGCAAAAGTTAAATTAACAAAAGAACAACAAAATAAATAGAACAAAAACAATTTTGAACGAAAGTGCCAAGTGGAAATAAAAGGAATTTGCTTACATCAGTGCGGTTAAACGTGAATTAAAAAAAAAAAAGGAAAAAACCGAGAGAGACATTTCAAAAGTTCAAATTATTAATAAAAAAAAAAAACCTATTATTATTATTATTATTATTATTATTATAAATTTAGCCAGAGAATAAATTCTAAGACTAAAGTCTTAAAGCACTAGCAGCTATCGGCTTTTTATTAAAAACTCTACCGCACTTGAGGTTTGAACCCACGACTATTGAGTTGCTAGTTGAGACTCTTGCCTATTTGGCCACTCAGGCGGATAAAAAAAAAAAAAAAACCTACAAAACACAGCAGAAACTAAACAATCAGAAATATTTCTATCCACAGCTACAAAAAACAAAAAAAAGGGGAGAGAATCCAGACAATCACATTTGAACGACCTCTAAAGCAAGCAAAAGAAAAGAAAGCAACGAAAGAAAAAGGAAAACATGCAGAAACAAGGGACATATGAAGGTCAAAGCGGACTGCAAAACCACAAAAGGAATTCTCTTTTTTCTTCTCTAACCAAAGTCGCTGTGAGTAAGAAGAAGAATATTTCCTAAAAGTGGAAAATCAGAACGTAGATCAACAAATTAGCACCAAGATCAACACAAAAAAAATGTATAAATAAATGAGAGAATTGGTGAATTCGCATGTTGTGTGAAAACACAAAGGAAAATATATTAAAAAAAAAGAGAAAATTGGAACTATTTCAGTGATTTTATTAATGTGTGCCAAAAAAAAAAAAAAAAGATAAAAACGGCCGAAACAATTGAAAGTGCTTACAGCATCAAAAATGTTAAACTGAATCTCACAAAAAGTATGTTCAGATACTAAATGGTGCCTCTGAAAGAAAAATACTTAAACATTAAAGGCGAATGAAGTAAATGGAACTACAAAATTTTTTAATAAAAAAAAAAGTAAACGAAAGAAAGAAAAGCCAAGAAAACACAGCAGAAATTAAACAGCACCTATGGAAGTCAGAAATATTCCTACCAACAACTACTATAACAACAGCAAAGAATCCAGACCATTTCATTCGAATGACCTCTAAAGCAAACAAAGGAAAAAAAGCAACAATCAAACCCTTCAAAAACCCGAAGCAGATCTTGCGCTAGGAGAAAACCGAGCGAATGTAACAGAAATTCTTTTTTTTGAAACAATAAACAAAACAAACATTAATTTCCTTTTCTTCCAGGTGCCTAAACAGTTCATAAAAAAAAAGAAGGAAAGAAAAAGGAATACGCCAGACTTGACAGCAACAACAGCAGCAGTAACACCATCATCAGCTCCATCATCACTCAGCTCACCAACAACAGCAACAGCCAGCAACAACAAAAACATCACGAACTGCTACGAGCACAACCTAAGGAAGCATTTCAACAACAAGGAAACAGATACAAAAATATTGAACAGGCTTCAACGGTTCATTGCGGTAAGTGCATTTTTCCTTATTTGTTGATTTCTAATTATTCCAACACAATAAAAGGTAAAAAAATTAAATTTGGAACGTTGCACAAATGATGTCCATTTACATAAACAGACAGAAGCATTGAACTTTTTGTAAAAATTTCTAGACTAATTCCAATAGGCCCATTTATAAATAACCTTAGTAACGGCACGAATCAAAAATGGAAATATCGCACCCCTTAATAAAGCCAAACATGTTGGCTATATTTCACAAGGAACTAAATTATAAAAATAACACATTATTATTATGAGAACATTACAAACAAGCAAAATTTATATATAAAATCTATATTATTATAATTAACTTTACCTTACTGCGAAAACAACAAAAAATTTTCTAAAGGCCTTTCGAATAAAGTCAGAAAAAGTTGAAAGATAACAAAATTTTATTATCGAACAAGCGTAAATCGCTTCAGTATTTTAGAATATATATACTTAATATAGTATAAACACAGTGAGCTCTTTGAAAATTACATTCTCATGAAAATTGATTTTTTGTAAATGATCCTCCTCGTTTTCCGAATTTCGTTAATAGAGCCTCACATTTAAGTGATGAAGAATTTTTAAGTGTCGAATTTCATCCACGTTCCGATTGAGATAAATACGAAAACTGCGACATTGGAATGAATTGGTGAAAGCGAGAATGAGGAAAATCTACCGACGTGCAATGCCAGACATATCATACATGGCAACGTAGACGCATTGGACAAA
This sequence comes from Glossina fuscipes, assembly GCF_014805625.2. NCBI lineage: Eukaryota > Metazoa > Arthropoda > Insecta > Diptera > Glossinidae > Glossina > Glossina fuscipes. Next base: position 2,757 of record NW_023998566.1, read on the forward strand.
GATGACGAATATAGTTGCAAACCATCTACCTCAACACGTTCCTTAATGGAACTGAGGCAACGGCAACTTTAGCAGCAATTTTCTGACAGCAAGAAGGCCACATAGCTTCCACTTGAAGGCCAACAAGCACTTTCTCCTCAACTTCCAACCACAATAGACATTTTTTTTTGCTCGCTGAATAAGCGAAAATTTTTTTATATTATCATTATTGTTTTTCTTAAAACTTCGGAACGTCTATAAACCATCAAATAATTAATTTAAAATTAAATTTCATATTATTTTACTAATTATTATAACTTCCCTATAAACTTGACCGTGTCAGAATAAGCAGTCTATTCTGGGAATAAAATATCAACAAACATAAAACATAAAGCAAACAAATGACAAAAATTGTATAGAATAGTATATGTATACAAACTCGAATCGTTTTGTATTTCCTTTATTCCCATAAATTCGCTCATGTATTGGGGCTGCAACTTCAATCTGTCATTCTCCAAGAAGATATAGTATGTATTCTTTTTTTATTTGGCCACGGCGTCGTAAGCGTTACGGCTTTACCAGTAGCTATTCATGAGGAAGAAGACATACTATATCGTATCACGATCGCATTACATGTTCTTAACAAGCTACCGTTCGTTCAATCCGTTTATCCTCGTTCAACAAAACCACCGCTGAACCACCGCTGTATACAATATAACCGAAAATTATATAGAAAAGAAGAAACCATTTACAAGTCCTTGTGTATTATAGTCTATGTAACATAAACTGTGGGCCTGGTTGTGTACCATGTAATTTTTCTAAAAAAGCGAAAAACAAGCTTCTCGAGTTCATGGCAAACAATAGTGAAAAAAGAGCTCCTTACCTGTTCTGACCGTCTTCTTAAGATTTTTCTCCACAACGAATAAAAGTCACGAGTGGCTTCTCCATTCTTATTCATTCCCTTTCGAAAAAGTAACAAGTAACAACTCTATTGTTATTCGTTCTCGCTCGGTAGTGGGACTGTTCATTCGTGCGCTGTTGCTGTTGAGATTCAAAATTAGGAGCAAGCCTAATGTGATTACTAATAGAAGGAGTGTTAGTCTGCGCTGAAATTGTCCAATATTGGTAGGAATACTGTGTAAATTCACAAAACTACTTCCTGCACTAGCAATGTTTTTTTGGGATTGTTAGTGGGGTTTTTTTTCTACTAAACCTTTAGAATCATGGAAAATATTTTCTAAAGTTTCTAAGCGATGTCCGCCAATTAAATTATAAGATGTACCTTGAATATTTACTTACGTAGCGGACCAACATTTCCTATATTAGCATTGCGCATAGTTTGCTAAATATGTTGTTGTTGGACGGCTGCAGCATTCAACAGCTTTTTCAGATCCAAATTATTCTGCTCTTCAATTCGTCGTTTCATTAAAGCATTTTGCATAATCATGTTAGCATGACTCTGCAGCTCTTCATGCGTCATAGGTTACATAGCAGGAAAGCGCTTAACACCAACTTATGTATGCTGTTGTTGCTGAGCAACTTTGCACGATAGCCAAATTTTAAAGATTTTGTAATTGATTTATTAATATATTATTTGAAATCATATCGATTTGCGTTTGGGAGGTTTGCTAAATTTGTTGCTGTTGCTGTTGACCAGACGTATACGTAAGTACCGCATAATGGCTTCACGATCGCGTTGGCTCAGATGGAGATTGGCTAGATGTACTAATAAGCCATGTTTAGAAATTTGACCTAAATGAAAAACGTTTATTTGCTTATCCAAGTTTAAATGAACGAATGTAATTTTACAATATAGGAAAATATAAGAAATTGTTTACCGAATTAGCTTTTTGAATGTGATTTTCTTTAAGCTTGTCGTTATCGATATCGACAATAAACTTTCTCGATCGTGGTCATCATCCGAAACCGCACAGATCGATTGTACCCAAACATGACGTTGGGCCACAGCTGAACCATTCGGGTTCTTCAACCTGATCCTTCGATTGTTGCTCATCTTTCAAGCTAGACACAACTAAAAATCCGGACATTGCTGGTTTCACATAGTTCTTTGTGACAATATGATATCTTTCTTTAAGAGACGATTTCTCTTCCCTCTCAGTTCCATCCGTTGATGCTGAAAAATATCGGTAAAGCATTACAAGTTTTAAATACACAACTGATTTTAAAGATCGATTAACACACACAATGCACCCAAACCGCTATTTCACGAAGGTATGTCATACGAGTAGGAGGTGGTAGAGGAATAGCTGCCGTCTTTTTCATCATCCGCTTTTCGATCAATTTTTATATCTTAAGTGCACGTACCGGCACTATGAAAATTTCCTCAAATTTCGATTTTTTCGGAAACTCCATTAATGCCATTTCGGTGTGAGGCTTATTATCTGCGACTTTAACCCAAAATATCAATTGATTTCACAATATATTTAAATATTATCATTTCCAATTTAGGGCCTCAAAGATTATATTGCAAAAATAGTTAATTTTCACAACATTTTCAATGTTTTACTAGTGGCAAATCTAGTAAACTCAAGATATTTGATATAAAGAAATCTTCAACATTATTTGAAAAAAAAGGATTCTCCTTCCCTTAACGATATATAAACAGGTAACAATTCTGCACTACAAAAAGAGTCGAATAATGAATTTGCAACAAATTTTAATGCTCACCCTTTCGATTCCTGAAGACGTAATTTGGAGTATCTTGTTTTTTTTGCATAGACAGCGAGATGTCAAAAAAGCAGTCTTCCAAAATCCATGGAGATTTAACACCAAAAGAGCGGAAAATTTTTAAGGGAATATTTAATTGCTTTGCGACGTACAAACAATGGTAAATTGCAGATGGTGACTTTGGAATTTTCTTCGCAAAAATAATCTTTCTCACGTCATCATCGAGAATAGATTTTTTTGAATTAAGAAGCTTGGGGACTATTTTAGCTTTTAACTCATACAGTCTATTTTCTAAAGTTGGAAGACCAGTTTCAATTATAATATTATTTATGAGCGTCGTCCGAAAAGTGTAACAACTTGGTCTGACGGGTTGGTGGTAGACCGGTTGAAGGATGTTGATATTAGATTTGCAGCTATTGCCATAAATTATCAAAGCATAGTCAATCTTGCTTAACACAAGCATTTTCGTAAGATAAGCAATAGTGTTAATATTGCCCTTATTAAAATAAAATTTTAAATTTGTTTATTACTGGTAAGCCATTAATATGCATAAGTAGATTTCCTGCATCGCAAATCTGTTTTCGACAAATGTGCATTTATTAGATTATTGTACGGAAATTTTAGCCCCTGAAGGCCAACCTTGCGGAGATCTCTCGTCCAATAGATTCGAGGATTTTGATTGCTTTCGTGTTGTCTTTTTCTTTTGTAAAAATGTATACATCGTCCGCGTAGAGACAATGTTCCACTCTTGGTACACGGCAAAGAATTTTGCTAATTTGATTCTAACTTTGAACCGCCGATGCGACATGAATGATTTGATGTAGTTGAAGAATTTGGGTCCAACATTCCATGATTTCAGGAGTCTTAAAATAACATGAAGACCAACTCTGTCAAATGCTTTTTCGAAATCATTTGAGAGAATTGTTACGTGATTTCGTTCGGAAATTGCTTTGCTTGTGAAATAATCAATATGTAACAGAGCGTCGATGCACCCTCTACCCCGCTTGAAAACAACTTGTTGCTTTGTTATCAGGTTCTTGGACTCAAGAAACTAAGACAATCTAGATGCCATAATCTTTTCCAATATCTTTGAGAGGTAAGATAAAAGAGAGATTGGGTGATAATCTGATGCGATGGAGACATTTTAGGACTTTGGAATTGGAACAACTGCTGCCAGTTTCCACATGTAGGGTATAAACCGTATGTATAGGTCCAGCAATTTCTTTTTACTTGAATTAGACACCGCAGTGATCATTTGATAAGAGATGCGGTCTAGACCAGGTGTCTTCCCCTTCGATTTGGAGAGACAACTTCCAAGTTCTAAGGTAGATATGCAATTTTCCAAGAAGGTGGCACATCTGCCAATACAATTTGAAAGAGTAAATGGAGTCCTTTTATTTTCGATGAAAGCACTGGAAAAGTTGCTGTCAGAGGAGTATTCGCACCACATTTGTCCAAAGTAATTAGAAATATCATGTGCGTCAGTTAAAGTTCCATTGGGAGTGCAGATGGCAGAAATTTCGTTCAGGTTTGAAGTTCCATTGAGTCTGTTGATTTTGTTCCAGACAACTTTCATTGATGTATTTCTGTGAGTTCCTCTCGAAAAAAGTTCGGAACTAAATGCCTTTGATTTTCGTAATTCCTTCCTGAATAGAGCATTGGCCGTTTTGTATAATAACAAATGACCATGATCAGGACATCTCCTAAAGCGGCGCCATAGATCCATTTTATTTTTCCTCAAAAACGAAAGCGTGTTGTTCCACCAAGGAACCATAGCTCGTTTAAAAAAGCTGTTGGATTGAGGAATAGAAAGATGAGCAGCCGTGCGAATCGCTTTAGTCATAATAGCAGCATCATGCTTGCAGTTCCCGTTAAATGGCTTTAAATTCAGAAATGACTCGGCCTGTTTGGAGCAATTGATCCAATCCGCTTTATATAGGAGGAATTTGGCCTGTTTTGCTGGGGTAGCAGAGGACATTGAAAGTTTAAGATCGATTATGATTGGAAAGTGATCACTATTATGTAGATCATCAGAAATAGACCAGGAAACCAAAGGAAGAAGTGAGGGAGAGCAACATGTTAAATCAATATGTGGAAAAGTGTGATGAGTTGAAAAGTGCGTTGGTTTTCCATCATTTAAAACGCAGAGATTGCTCTCAATGAAGACCTTTTCTAAAGAAGTACTACGATTGTTGTTCACTGTTGAGCTCTAGATGGTATTCCAGCTGTTGAAGTCGCCGCATATAATTAATGGGGCGGAAAGTACGGAGAATAAATTGTCGAGTTCTTGCTGAGAAAACGATTGCGAAGGTAGAATATAGAGTGAAAGCACTGTAAATTTTATGTTTAACATTATTTGTCGCTACGGCTTGTATATTAGAGCTTAAATTTTTGCGTTTGTGAGGTATACTTGATTTTATAAAAACACCAACTCCTTGTTTGGAATATAAATTTTGATCAGCATTGGTGAAACATCCAGTAAATGATTTGGGTGGAATAGAAGAAAAGAGGTTCTACAATGGGTCTCTTGAAGCGATATAAGGGTTGGACTAAAATCAATTACGAGTGTACGGAGTTCATCAAAATTATTAAGAAGTCCTTTAATGTTCCATTGTAGAATTTTAAAAACTTTATTTAATTGTAGTGACATGGAGTGGAAAGTAGGTTAAGTTAACGTCTCCGTCGAAAATGTCACTATAAGAATTTTGCGTGAATAATTTGCTCTTACCAGCAGAATAATCTGTACTTAGGTGTTTGCGTAAATTTGAAGTGCAACGAGTGGGCACATGTGAATGATTTGAAATTGAAGGTTGATTGAGGGATGGAAGATTGGATTTTTTACAGCGATTACAAGCAGGAGTTTATTTATTATTTTATACTTTATTAGTATCTTTACCTATATTAATTGGTATTTTTTATTTGTATATATTAACAGGTTCTTTAAATTTTTACTTATTATATAATTATATATTTGATTATGAAATGTTATATTTTTCTATGCTTTTAGCTTTTTTAGTAAAAATACCAATATTTTTAGTTCATTTATGATTACCAAAAGCTCATGTGGAAGCTCCTATTTCTGGGTCAATAATTGTAATTTGTTGAGTAGAGTTGAGAACTTGTGATTCTGGGGGATTTAGTTCATTAGATTTGGGCATATGTGTTGTTGTTTTAATTTTTTCAATATTTGCTGTTGTTTAGATTTTTTTAATATTATGTTTGGCGGGCAATGGAACTGATTTGGTAATATAATTTTTGGTTGATGGTAGAACAGGTTTTTCATTGGAAGGAGTTGGAATTAAAGGCTTATTAGGTACGTTTTGCGAGGCGACAACAGCGTAGGTATTGCTTTTGCTAATTCTTTGGCTTCCAGATGGATTAATTGCCCGGTATTCGCATCGCGCTTCACCCATGCTACAGTAATTTTCTGTTTTGATTTTTAGAATTTCACGCATTTGTATAAAACGTGGGCATTCTTTGTCTAACGCCGAGTGTTGATCGTTGCACTTTAAGCAGAAGCTACGGGTACAGTTTTCAGAATGTGGAGGAAGACCACAGTTAGCACAGGATGGAGCATCTTTTTGCCGTATGACCCGTTGGCGTTGGCAGTTTTTACATCTCATGGGATTTGGAATGTAGAATTTTACATTACATATGTACCAAGCTACATCAACCATTGCCGGTAGCCGATAGCGGTCAAAAGACAAAATAGTTCTTCCTGTAGGAGAGCGGGTTTTTCCATCGTCATTTAATTTGGTGAATTTGTAGACTTCGGTCACTCTTTCAATGCCCATTTCGCGAACAATTTCATCTTCCGGCACATGCATTAAGCATTGGGCATAAACTACGCCTTTAACCGAGTTCTGTTTGTCATGCATTTTAGCGGATATAGCATATAAATTAGCTAATAATTTCGACTTTATGAGCTTTCGGTTGCGCTTGGGTTCCCAGCGAGGACAAGTAAATTTCCATCGCGTTATATCGATATAGAGTCTATATACGTTGTAATGCTATCCAGTGCTTTTTTAATAGCGAAAGGGCTGATTTGCGAAATTGGTATGGAGGGATCAGTTGGAGAAATCACAACATAGTTTTTGTCGATAGGAACGATGCTACAGGTTGGCAATACCGGAAAGGCGAAATTTTTAATTTTTTTCTTTGGGGGGATACGTCTGCTAATAGATGAAATTTGTTTTAGTTTTTATCAGGCGGCCCCGGGGCCATTATGCCTTATGGTTGTCTATTATTTAATAAATTGGTAAATAACCATTCGCTTGAAAAGGTTTGGGAACTGCTGAGGATAATGACAATTGTTTTTAAAATTTTATTTTTCTTTTGTGTTTTTTGTTTTTTTGATTTTCTTATTATATTTGCAGAAAAAGAAAGCAAATATCTTATCAGCGACAATCAGTTTTAGCAAAAGCACAGAAAACACACGAATTAAACACAAAAAGACACCGAAAACACCGAAAACAATTTAAAAAAAACACAGACGAAAAACAAAACACGCACTACTCAGAACACAAGTCGGTGTTGAATGAGTTTAATATTTAAAATTGTATTCATCAATAAAAGAAAATCTTCATTACTCTGGAGACTTTACAGTATTATATTCGTCTTTGAAAGGTACTTCGATTCTAAAAGGAGTCGAATTTAGGCTTTCACATTTCATTATACTGATTACAAAGCTATTATTTGAAGGTAGGATTTCAAATATAAGCATGTCAAGGATTTTAAAATAAACTCGAATTTTATGAACAAAGAACAGCGTTAACTGAGCTTGCCGTAAAGCCGTAACTAGTGCTGTTAAATAGTAGTTAGGATAACGTTATGCTTGGATTAGGAAGTTTGCTACTCCGTCCAAATTAGGAGACGTAAGATAATTTTAGTCGACTTGGTAAAAATAATTTCGAAGGACAGAATTTGTTATACCCTACACCATTTGTGATACAGGGTATATTAAGGTAGTGCGCAGAAGGGCTTATGATGGATGCAACTTTTATTATACCGATTTGAATCTGAATTGATCTAAGCCTCTCAGTCCGTCTGATGTCTCTCCATGTAAATTTGTGTTCAAGCTATTGATTGCAATTTTTGAGATGTTTTGATGAAATTTGATACACTGATGTGTTTTGACCCCAAGAACGAACGCTGTTCAAAGTAAATCGAACCATGTCGGCTTCAGTCACTTCCTTTACAACGCCTTATGTCAATAAGCCGTTATATGAGTAACTTTTGAGCAATATAAGGTACTTAATAGTGGTTCTTGGCTTAAAATATTTCGTGGCTGCCAAATATACGCCCTAAATCTTTAAGAAAGCTGACTTAATAGCTTAAACTAATAAAGTGAAGAAGGGGAACTTCGGTCTACTTTGTAAAAAAAACTTTAAAGTCGTAATCGGGACTTCCAGACACAGAACTACAAATAGTGATCATTGTAACTATTCACGTCCATCAACAATGTATCTGCTATGCACTAAATGTATTCGAAACGCCATGCTGATCAGACAGATGTTTTTAAAAACAATTATTCTTCTTCCCAGGAATTAGAGAAAATAAGCGTACGTAGAATATCAAAATAATTTGGATAACAGGTAATTTAAATCTTCTGTTTAAATCAGTGCTCATACAGTGATGATGGTGACGATGAATAGACACTTACTCTCGTATAAAAAGCTGTTCAATGATAATGATCCTGTAGCTCTCAGCAATATTGTTGTTTTTGGTAATAAAAGTAATAACGATTTCAATGTTTATTTGAAAAATTTTTCTGGTTTGTCTTGATAAATTGTCGTAGCGGAATTGTTGTTTGTTTCATAGTTCTGCTTTTACAGGCAATGTTTTTGTTGTTCTTATTGTGGTTTCTATGTCAGTAAATGACCACAATTGTTATGGGGCGTTAGTTATTTTGCGTGCCTCTTCGGTTTGTGGTTGAGGGCATGCGTGATAGCAGTCTACAATTTCTCTTGAAGGGAAGGTGAAGCAATTAAACGAGAGTAAAAATAAAAAATTCTCTAGTAGAAATGGGTCTAAAAAATTGGAAAATACACTAATGATAGAAAATCTACGTCATTTGAAATGAATTTCTTCATACACCAAGGTGGAGTTATTGTCTTTTTCCGACAAAAAGTTTCAAATTCACGTTTACTTGCGTATACTTGTGTAATGTATATATATTAACTATTTGTCGAGTACACTGATGAATATCATTGCTAGCTGTTCTTTTCATCCCCATCATGCTTAACTGCTATGCGCATTTGTTTGATCAATGTCCTAGGGATACCAGATACGAATATACTTTACTCAAAAGCTCCTTCCAGAGACTCGCATAATAGCTGCTAAATTAAAATCTGGCGTTGGTGCTGAAATGTAGATAGAAGTATGCATACCCAATGTACGACGATATAGGCTGAAAGGTAAGAGGACCTCCTACATCATCACTCCTTTGTCGACAGTCTTTTTTTAGACATGTACGATTCATAGGTAGAGTACCTTAAATGCGTTTCGTTCTTAAGACACCTTACCTTCATTTTGAATGCTGTGCGAAAGCTGTCGTTAAAGTTTTGCTTGAATCGTCCTTTAAGCTCGACTTCACGGCTTTGTGCAGCTTACCATATAAAACGGACAGAGTGTGATTTTCGACGAGGACATGTTAAGTTTCGACGGCACTGACATACTGGACGTACATTTTGCGCCAGGTTTAGATGAATTCAAAGCAGTATGGGCCTAAGCGAAGAGAGAACGAGACATAGACGAATAATTTTTTTGACTGACTGGGCGCTATTTTTTCTCTCATCATTCATATCTTGCTCTCGCCGTTAGAAATTCTACTAATAAGAGAATTTCGTCATTTTGAGAGAGCAGAGAATTTTAAATATTTGCTAACAATATGTGCAATATATATACAATCTCTCTCATAAGTTGCCAAATTTAATTACTCTCTTAAATCGCCACATTTAACTGCTCTTCTTCTTATGCCTGCTATAGCAGATTTAAGCGAACGTCTCTCGCACCTTTGATGCGTACATATAGCGAAATAAGTCGAAACCCTAACAATGAAACCTCGTTAACGCTATACGAAATCAGTGCTCTGGCCTCTTTATTTTAAGGTGTCATGCTCTAATTTAATGTTTATTGTTGTGGAGACTAGTGAATAAAATTGTTGGTTTGTTATGTCCATTAATCGGAAATGAACAGTTGTGTTTTCTGCAATTTAGGATGTTTCCTTTGTATAAGGTGATGTCTGCATGCGTCAACCAGGGATGTGAATGGTTTTTGGAAAGAGAATTATTGTGAACTCATCATTTCATAGTTCCGCTGATAATCTACGTGTATTAGCGAGTGGTTTCCGAAGAGCGTTGGAGGTCGACCACCTCCGGATATAAACAACTTCCATGGCTTGGTACCGTGTAAGTGTCATTATTATTGTTATTCTTGTAGTTATTATTTCTATGGGGATAAGGGGAATTGTGATGGGTTGAATATATTGATAAGGTTGAAGAATTGACCTTCTTTTTGGAGAGTATACTCGGAGTTTTTTTTTGGGCCTGTTTTTGTATCAAATTTGTCACTTTATTCTTGGTCTTCTTAAACGATAATTAACAAAGGCAAAAGGAATGAAACATCGACATTGTGTGTAGATACCAGGCAAAGTTTGTGCGTACGCGAAAAAAAAATTTTTTTGACAATTCGGAACAAAATTTCTCATGACTAAAAGAAAAGGATCTCGATGTGAAATGGGCTGCGATCATTCCAATCATACCAATATCGAAAAAAGTTCTTGCACTTGTGAAAAATTTTTTCGAATAGAATTTCCTTAAAAAAAGAAATGAAATTTACAAGTGTCTATTAGTTGTAGTACTAACATTGTTAAAATTCCGCGCTCAAGAATTGTTCAGGATGTCCCACATTGTCTCTCGGTCCAATCAGACGTCTACCTAGTAGTATGAAGAAGTTAAAAATATGCAAGATATAAGATAGTGAAATCGCCATGTTGTAAATATGCAAGGATCGCCATGGTAGGGTCATATAAACGAAAGAACTTACCAGAATTAGTATTGTCCTTTAAATTAAACTTGTCAACATATATGAAGCAGAAACTTTTTGAAGTCCCGTTCACGGGAATCGTACCCAAAAAACCATTACTAGGTTCCGTAAAATTGTGGTACCTGAAGGGAAATCTAAGCAGTGAAATAGAAAGGTTTATTCGCCTCTTGGTAATTACGAAAGAAAATTATTTTCTCGCATGAGCGATGCTTTAGGGATGTTACTATGATCAGTGACCATTGGTAAATACCATCAATAGGCTGGTCGCACAGCAAAAGAGCCAGGTTGAATAATCTTTGAGACCGCTTGCAAAAGGTTAAACAATCGAAGAAGAACGTCGCATCAATCGTTACTGAAAATAAATTAAAAAATCTAGTGAATCGTCTAAGATAACAAAGAGATCCATTTTTTCAATGTGGCTCACATATTTAATCCTTTAAGTTTGTTGGGACTTGTTGTCCTTGCCGCCAAAATTATAGTTCAGAAAACATGGCAATTACAATTGTCGTGGCTTGAAGAAGTAAAAAAAATCTGCAGCAAAGCTTTTGAAGAGAGCTGCGTTTACGATGTAACAAACCAATACCCCGACATAGACAAGAAATAAAAACAAAAAAAAAAAAACTCAAATTAAACGGGAAAGAAAATATATAAACTTGAATTCAGTGCGCTGAAAAAAAAAGGAAAAGGTAAATCACCTACAAAATACCTTCAATAAGTTGAACATAATAGTGCGAAAACAGCACAAAAAATAAAAAAACATAAACTTAAACAGCCAATATTTGGCAAATAACGCTTACAAAAAATTGAAAAGAACTGGAAGGGATTAAAGTGGAAAATCGATGTGTTTGCAAAGGCATTGAAAGATAAGCACGGACAACAGTGCAACGTAAGCATCAAATGACCATTAGCAATTGCGTATGCTCGTGTGTGCGTGCAAACAAATTGCGAGTTTGCACATATAATCAAAGCATTTGGATACAACCTAACAAAAAAGAGGGGCAAGAAAATTTATAGACGAAAAAGAATAATACCCTAAATAAATTATACAATATTACAAAACCCGTAGGAAAAAGGAGAATATAAACTTAAACAACCATAATACTTGGCAAATAACGCTGACATAAAAATTAAACAGAACTGGAATTGAGTGAAGTGGAAAATTGATGTGTTTGCAAATGCATTTACAGAGCAGTACGAACGAAAAGTGTGACGTAAGAATTAAATGATCATTAGCAATTGCGTGTGTGTGCTTGTGTGAGCGCGCAAACGATTTGCGAATTGGCATATGTAATAAAAGCATTTGTGTAAAATTTAATAAAAAAAAAAATATTAAAAGGTGCAGGACAAAATTAAATTGCTAACAAAATTGCACTCAGGAACAAGAAAAAAAAGTCCATTTGCAACAGAGCTAAGAGAAAGACAGTCAAGGTTCGAGCAAAAGAGTAATTCGTGAGCACAACAGACGAAAGATCGATCTAAAAGGAAAAGGGAAAGACAAAACTACAAATACATCATTTTGAGAGATCACATCAAACTGTGTTAAATTTAACAAACTAATCCATGTGCGCGCCCTACGTCATAATCAACCACCACCAGCTAAACAATTTTGCGACAATATAGAAAGGAACCACGCATTCAAGAACGCTGTTTAAGCATAGCGCTCAGTAGCTCTCTTACGTGGCAATAAATTGGCGAATTGTTCAGCTAAATATCATAAGAAGCAAAGATCGATTCTGCGAAGTGGTGCGGGCGAGAATGATTGCGAAAGGAAAAGGAAAGAAAGTGACACCTACCCCACAGCAACAGCTATACAAGGAGTGGGCCAAAAAAACCGAGCGGGGATAAAAAAAACAAACTTTAATTTATAACAATAACAGAAACAAATATTAACGTTTTATTTATTTCAGGTGCCTAAGTCAACAGCAGTAACATCCTCATCAGCTCCATCATCATTCTGTTCACCAACAACAGCCGCAACAGCAACGGCAAGTACAATTGCAGGCAGATTCGGTGCGCTTAAGCCACCCGACAACTGTCAACCAACCTTCAACGCAGCCCCACTCCACCCACAACAACAACTCCAAGAACCTCATCAAGCAGCAGAACACCAACAAACAACCACAACAATAATAATTTCACCAAACATCAGGATAGCAACCAGGGCAACTACAACGGCAATAACGACAACAACTTCACCAACAGCAAAGACAACCACAACGGCAGGTAACCCCACCACTTCAACAGGCTGAGAGTTCAGGTTAGTAAGCAACATATAGAAAAAAAAAGCCTGAAATATGTATTGAGAGTTTACCCGACCAACAGCAACAAGCACATCACCTAGGGGTGAAGCTGGGGGTGACAAAAAAAGGGGTAAAGGAAAACCTAAAAAAAATTTTAACAAGCGATAGCCAAGTACTTTTCCTCCTCTTACTATAAATGAAATTACATCCAACCCGAAACCACAAATACTACCGCGATCCACGCGAAATAATACCATCGTAAAAGGGGAGATGCAATAATCCGAAAAAGCTAGTAGGATAGGAATGCTCGAGAGTTACGGGAAATTATTAATAAAACTAAGAAAAGAAAATATTTTAGTTGGGAAATTTGGGATATAGAAAGTAACTAATTATTGCATAAAGTGAAATTCCTTACGAGAATTTGAAGTGTCCTTATTTTGTTACTCTTATTTTCGTACGTTATTTTTAAGACTGTTCACGGGCACAAGATTTAGGATTTTGCCATCGCAACCAAACTTCCAAACGATCGATTTGGTTGCAGAAAAGGTGATAGCAAACTTCAAGGAAAAAGAAAACAAAATTTCCCAAATCTAAGCGCAGCAGCGAAACATAATTACCTTCTGCACAGCGCAAACCAGCTAAATCCGTCGCAATAGTTTTCGTTTCGGAACGTAAATCCTGTGGTCAACGACACTGGCATTTGTCTAAGGAAATAAGGAGGGCGAAGTTTTCATAATATTTCGTATTGAAAGTTTTGCATGATTCTCGAAATACACAGTAGCGTTGCTTGGGTTCTGAGACAAGTCACCGACAAACATCGACATTGAACATTTCGGCTCTGTGGGTGCCACTATTTCGAAAAAACTGAGAGAAAGACTTGTAAAATGCATGGGTAAAGTCAATAAGGAGACAGGAGATCAAAATCAAATATAAAAAAAAGGGAAAATCCCAAATTGATGAATTTGAAAACCACACAACTGCATTATACAAGATCCTATTACATCCTCGTCACTCTTCTATAACGCCTATCAATACTTTTTTATAATTTCCCCCGATTATCAGATTAAGTTTGTCATAGCAATTAGGAAGGGGAAAACCAAAAATTTACCAGCGATAACGAAGCACTTTTCCGTTCAATACAAATGAAATCATATCTGCCCAACAATCTAATTTTGGAAAATAACATCGCATAATTTCCCCGTGAAATAATCTTCGGTTATAAATTCTAAGAAGTTTAATGGGTGAATGGCCCACATCTCGATTTTAGAAGGTTTCTTATAGACCAAAAGCTTCACGTAATCTTTAAAGTCGAAATACGAGTGAGGAAGCGATAACCATCTAGTAGGACTGTATACCACTGTTCAAAATTTGATGGAAACTCCTCGGTAACAGCGTGAAGATCTTGGGAAATATCCCGAAATAGAAATATAAAGTTGCGTATATGGTTGATCAATATATTGACCGAAAATTACCAAAATTTGGAAAATAGATTTAAATTTCAGAATAGTAAGGCAGAGTCGTACTCATGATTTAAATTATACATAAAATTGAAATTGTAATAAGAAATTTATGGTAGAGGCGTAATTTGTCACTAAAGCAAACTATTTTCGACAAAGGCAAAACGATAAATAAACAAACCGTAAGCGAAGTTTCAAAAACAATTCGAAAAATTAAATATTTTGATAAATAAACTTTCGCATGCGAAATACTTGTACCAATAACTTGTAATCTGTACACAATATGCTATCTATCATTCTAAAACTTTGAAATTTGTTACCAATAACAATTACACAAATACTTCAGCCACTAACCTTTAGAAAATTGTACCGGTCAAACAAAAAAAAACCAAAAAAATCACGAACAACACAAGACAATAGCAAATAAAATTCAAGATGGAAAAGTAAAATAAATTAAGAGAAAAGGAAAAAATCAACAAAAATAACAGAGAAAAAAAACCAAGAAAACATTTACACAAGATAAAAAAAAAAAAAAATCAGAGCGCCCAGGGCAGTCCCATTCTCCTTTAATTATTTGTATTACTAACTTTAGTTAAGCTCGCGTTTTAATAAATTACACCCGGCAGCTGCCATCATGAATTCCAGATTCCGACTACCGCGATCGCCCTTTCCAGCATCTCACCGATTAGCAAAATGGCATCGGGATTCTACCACAATATCTCGGCACCAGCCAACAACACCAACGAGATCATCCAGGTCGCCACCCCGATTGACGGAGCACACCGAGTTTTTCCAGCAGCGGTCGACACGAAACCCATCATCGAAGTAGTTAGCAGATGGGGGCTCAAATTTATCGGTCACAGAGAGCCGCTGGCCTTCATCGAGCGGGTCGAGGAGCTTGCAGAAGCATACAGTGTCGATAAAGACCGTTTGCCAGCCGCCTTGGTGGTGATGATATCTGACCGAGCCTTGACGTGGTATCGCAGCAACATCCAACACTGCACATCCTGGGAGAAGTTCCGAGCCGACTTTATGAGGTTCTTCCTACCACCACGACACCTCGACAAACTCGAAGATGACATTCATCGACGTACCCAACGACCGCGGGAGAAGTTCCAAGACTACGTAATGGCCCTACAAGACATGCTGCGCCATACTTTGATGACGAAGGACCAACAACTAGAGCGCCTTTATAGGAATGCTCAACCCCAATACCTGTGGTATATACGGCGCCGTGACTTCAATCACATAGCAGGGCTGATGGAGCTCGCCAGCGACTTAGAGGCGATTCCGGCAGGTGGCACCTTACGCGAAGCTCGCCGGGACGCTAATAGAGAACTCCAGACCGGCGCTCGACGGCGTGAACCAACAAACTACGGGGCACGGGCACCGAACCCAATGCCACACGAGAGGTGCTGGAATATGCCCCGAACTGCGATCCACATCTGACGAGTGTGGAGCCCATAGCAAGTCATGCGATCAGTCACGCACATCCAGCCACAGCCCGCACTCCCAGCTAGGGCCAGGCCAACGAGAGATATATATTACTTCCGATGGCACGGACCTGCGCTTCGAAGAGGGCCAGATCAGCGCGACCGTCATCGTCGCCGGCCGACGAGTCACCGCCACGGTGGACACCGGCGCGACAACCAGCTGTACGTGTAAGAGAGGTCCGCACCGAAGGAAGGTCCGCCTAGCTGACGGGACCGTAGTGGAGACCAGCAGCGCGTTCACATGTCTGGTCCAGTTCGGATAACGTACCACCCACCTCCATCTTTTCGTCATCCCTGGGGCAGCAGAGCCACTACTGCTAGGATATAATTTCCTCAGGGCGTTTGGGACTAAGCTGCAATGCGCGAAGAAAACGGCTACATGCCATCCGAACGAGACTCCGAGGTGAGCACCCACAGGGAAGCTTGCCGCTAAGACAATGCCGAACCAGACGCGCTCTAGGGCCAATAAGTCCTCCGGGAGCCTGCAGACCATAATAGGCAACCATCACATAATTCGGAGGCCACGACTGAGTACCGAGGAAGAGCAGCGATGCATCGAGCGCTTCCTGCAGCAAGAGCTGCCGAAGTTCGCGAACTTGCACGGGGTCACCACCATCGCCGAGCATAAGATCGTCATGAAAGACGACCGACCGTTCAAACTACGATACGCCTCCCGCAACCCAGCCATGCAAGCGGTGATCAACCATGAGATCAACAAACTGATCGAAAATGGGCAAATCGAGCCCGCCAAGAGTTCCTATAACCCTAGCACGTAAGAAGAACAGTACCTGGAGTATGTGCATGGACACATACCCGTTATCGAAAATTCAAGCCATCCTTGACCGATTACGCGAAACCCGATATATCAGCAACCTAGATCTTAAAGACGGCTATTGGCCAATTTCGCTCGAGGCCACGAGCTATACGGCATCTACAGCACCCGGACGCGGGCTATTTTAGTTGAAGGTCATGCCATTTGGCCTACACTCAGCACTTGCGACGTTCCAGCGAGCCCTAGACAGCGTGATTGGCCCGGATATGAAGCCACACGCATTCTCGTATCTGGATGATATCATCGTCTTCGGAAAAACGCTGGAAGAGCACTTAGCAAATCTCCGAGAAGTGTTCCGCCACCTTAGAGCCGCCAATCTACGAATCAACGTGGAGAAGTTTGTGGCAAGGATTTAACGTGGGCTCCTACCTGAAAGGCTTAACCCCACGGTGGCCCAAGCCACTTTTAAGCGTACTACGCCCCCTGGCGAGTTAGACAATTCCCACAGAGTAGGGGCCTAAACAGCATCAGAGTCTAGAACGGTTTATTGCGTATGGATCAATAAACCCCACTCTGGTCAGTAGTGAGGCCTAGCTGCACTCGGTTGTTCCACTTTGGCTTGGAACTGCCAACCACAACCACCGCGAGTACTCCCCGAAGGGCCGCACCCAAGCAGTCAGGGCTTACAAATTGATCAACGTTACGCGTTCAAAAGGGGCAAAAAATGCGCTCGCTTCCACCATAAGGTTTCCACGACGCCGTTGATCAATTACCAAAAGTATGTTAGGCAAAAGTGGAAAAAGCCTTCCGTCAAATCCCTTTTTAATAATATTTGCATGTGTTATTTCTCAAGAGGATTTTTTATTAATAGGCCAAAGGGAAAGCCATCCGTCAATTCCTTTTCCGTATCATTAACTCTACTCTTGAGAAAATTCTTATTACATTTTGAACAAAGTCCCATCATATACCCGCAGGCATACGCAGGCTTTGTGAGACGAACTTCCTGACCCCCGTGTCTCCTAGTTAATTTTACAAAGCTTTTGGCATACTTTGGGCGGTTGTAAAACAGACCTGCCTTCGGATTCTCAATACATCCTGGTTAGTTCCCCAGGAACTACTTTTCATCGAGATATATAAGTCTCGGGTATTGCACTGACATGGCAGGGGCGATCTAGCATGCACTCGCTAGATTACTACCTTCTATGTACTTAATAACCATTCAGAAACTTCCTAGGTGGTAACAAGCTAATGAGTGAAGAGTTCATCTTCCAGCCAACCTCTCCACCCTCTCTCAGAAACTCGTCGCCGAGTTAGTAGCCCAAAACCTTAAACCCTTCTTAGCCGGCCGAAGCCGTTGCCCGGGGATCACCACTTGGAGGTGAAGGTTTCGGCCATCTATGCTTCCCATTAAAGCATAGTTTATCCCCCTATCGAAAGTGCAGTCGGATCCTATCAGCACTATACTGATCTCCACACTGTTTTCTTTGTATTTGGGTTTATGTTCTTTTTTTGTCGACAATAAGCTCGCCAAACTTTTTTATGTTTCCTTTTCCTTTTGCTTTGTTTTAGTTAACAACCTCCTTTCCTTCTCGCTTTGTTTAGTTAATAACCTCGTTCCCGACTACTTCAGCTAATTCGTTAACTTCCACGATATTTTGTTTGAGTAGAGCTTTGTTTCCCCAGATTGAAGTTTACTTCTGCTTCTTGCCGAAATCACTGAAATCTAAGGTGCCCTCATAATAATTGACAACAGCTTTGAGCTGCGATGCTTCTTCAATTTTCTTCTTGTTTGCATCACCATCTACACCGCATTTTTTCTTCATTTAAGTATGATTAAACTTCCTCCCACGTTAAATTGTAACAATTAAAATTTTTTATATAAATAAATTTTTACAATTTATTAGAAATCATTCATCTTCTTCTTCTGTTATTCAGCAAATCAACAACTAAAGATTCGCTGTAATATATAAAAAGTCCCAGTGTGAACACATAGTTCGTTGGGCCTTAATAAGCCTGAGGTTTAGTTTCGTTATTTATACTTATACATATTTTTTTTATTTATTTATCTATTTATTTATTCTACTTATACATGAAACTCAACTAAAACAAATTGACAGTCGAGTTCAATTGACTTTTAAAGTAAATCTTATATTAGTTAATATTAAAACTTAGTATAAGTATAATAAAACAAATAAGAAGAAAAAAAGGGGAAAAAAGCATGTACACAACTAGCATAGAGCCACACTCACAACCAGTACGAGACGAAATTGCAAATGAACCCCTAAGCCATCGCAAACATGCATAAGTCAGGCATAGGTAAATCACGCGTATTAAGCAGCGTTCATTTAATGGACTTTAAAGAACAAATGAGAATAAGTGGTAGACGTCATTTAGGTTATTGCAAACAACGCTGAGCGGATTAAATAGCTCATAATTATATTTACATTGACTAAGCTTAACCAAGATAAAGTGCCTAGAGAAGCGGTTAGGGACGTTGAAGCTTATTTCATCAAGTAATGCAGGCGAATCAATACCACCATTTATTACTTTCATGACGCTGGAAACGCCAAGAACAAATCTACGTTTCTCGAGAGAATTAAGGACAACAGAAGCAACCTATTTTCATAGGCGGGAAGAGAGGCAATCGGATCCCAACCCAAATTCCTAAGGGCAAACAGCAAGAATTGCTTTTGAGCAGACTCAATTGAATCTACATCGCACCTATATGAAGGAGACCATACACAGAGGCATATTTAAGTATATACCGAACACATGTACAGCCTTTTCGTAATGTAAGGCTCATCAAGCTCTTTGGACCACCTCTTTATAAAACCAAGCGCGGATCTAGCTTTGCTTAACGAGAGCTCAACATGCAAGTTAAAACGTAATCTATGGTCAAATAGAACGCCTAAATCTGTGAGCGTATCGACGTCCTCCAACTTAAGCGAATCAATGAAATACTGAGTAATGAATGACTTTTTTCTTGAGAAAGAAATCTTCTTACATTTATTTCAGATTCAAAGAGCACCATGCAACCAAATTATTCAAGTCACTTTGAAGCTGATATGATTGCGGTTCTACAGAGAAGAAAGAAAACAGTTTCAGATCATCATCATACATTAAGATCTGACTGGACTTAATCACCGATGGAAGACCATTAATGTATAAACTAAATAAAATGGGACCTAAGTGGCTGCCTTGAGGTACGCCAGACGTCACGGGGAATTCATCCGTGGTGATGAAGTTAAACAAAAAAACACTGAATGATCTACTGTGCAGGTAAGAGCTTATCCATTTTACTAAATACAAAGGAAAACCAGAGGCTTGGAGTTTCAAGAAAAGTAAGTTACGGTTAACCATATCAAATGCTTTGCTGAAATCAGTACATATTACATCAGTGCGAGAGCCACTAGAAAAAGCCTTGAAAACATGACAAGTAAACTCTAACAAATTGGTGACCGTAGATATTCCTTCCCGAAAGCCATGTTGGTGTGGGGAAATATACGAATTAATGGCAAAGGCCAAATGCTGAGTCACAATTCGCTCGAACAGCTTAGGCAAGACACTCAACTTGGCTATGCCCTTGTAGTTCTGAACAAGTTGTCTACTTCCACTTTTGTGGAAGTACATTTCGTAATTAAACTTTGTTTACAAACTTTGTTTGCATTGAGAAAGACAAGTTTAACGTGACGATGAAGTTCTTTGTTTAAACCTTAATAAAGTTAACAGATGATTTGATTACGAATGTATAGAGAAAGGCTTAGAAGATATTTATGCATGTTATAACGTTCGCCATGTAACTAGGATGTCTACCAAGTTACAAACAAAATCTTATATATATACACATAATTCATGATTCATATATAATTCATGAATTCATAAACCTTTTTTTTCAGTGGATAGCAGGATAGAACAGTGTAGAGTGAATTCCGTTATGTGAGAAGTAATGAAGTACGTATGCGCAAGTCGCTAAATTGTCTGAACGCTAAATGTTATAAACGTTCCGATCATAAAGACCACATATTGACAATTTGCGAAGTGTGGAATGTCGAATAGAAGTGGCAATGTTCGGACAGAGAAATATAATATGACCAGAAGATTGCAAAAGTCCATATTTACATGAAGGGCTAATCACTACGTTAATTTTGAATAGTTGATCATTACATCTAGTGTGATTAAACATCTGGCTGTTGATAAGGCAAATAACATCTATTTCGAGACCGCAATTGACAAACCAAGGTGCTATATTTATTTGCAGAAATAAAGAGTATAAGTGACGAACATAAGGTGACTTATTCCATTACTGTTGCCAAGAAAAAACTGGGTATTTCTGGTCGATTGTCCTCAAATCAGCGGAAATCGGAGAGAGTTCGTTAAATTGTAACAGTCGGGAAGATGCAATATTATCTGCGAAGGTGTTGCCATGAATATCCATGTGACTAGCCACCCAGAAAAAGTGAAAACAAAATGTATCAGATTTCAGACTGTACAGTACAGATCCGATTTCTAATACGTAAGGGTGAGTTTTAACTGAGAGAAACGATTGCAAAGGGGTTAAAGCAAATTGACTTTCTGACACTATAAGAAATTTCTTTTGAAATTGATTACTCGCTAAGCGAATGGCTTCCAGGATCGCAGAACATTCCGACGAAAATATAGTGTTACATTGGTGAGTTGAAGGATTCTTTATTAATATTTGGAAACCAAAAACCACTGACTACAACGTCAGTCTTCGGTCCATCGGTAAAGACGGGTGCAAAAGAGAATAATGGCGTAACGGTTCTGCAGGAGTAACTGTGGATTTTCTCATAGGTAATAACTTGATTACTGGCCGAAAATATTACGAACTAAAAAGAATTTTGAATAAGGTATGTACATCAATCAGTTCTTAGATGTAATTATTAAGTTTGTCAGCAAGAATTTTAAAAAAAGGAAAGAAAGGAATTGAACGACAGTAAGTCGTAAATGAAAATTAAGGGCGGGTGATTCTCATTGGCCAGAACTTTATTAGACCAAAAATTGGCGAGTAAACATTTCGTGTAAAGGCATCACATATGCCGTCTGTTCTAAGCGTAGTGTGTTAGTCTTATTAATTGAAAGTGTGACTTGGACAGGCTCAAGCCGGGAGGAGATAGTGTCAAGAACAGATTACGGACTATGTCTGCAAAACTCCGAATCAAAATTAGAATTGAAAATGACAAAATCATTGGCGTAGCCCAATACTGAGATGTTCTCAGGAAGGAAGCTAAACATTTTTTTAAAATACGAATTAAAACAAAGAGGACTCAGGAAATCAGAACACTGGGAAAGCCTTGTGCAAGATTTCCTTTGCACGACTGTAGTGAAAACACTCAAATTTGATATTCTTTAAGTCTTTATTACGAATTTGGTTCTGACCATCACTGAGGAATGGTCAGTATCTTATATAGCTAATAATTGTAATGATAACTTAGCATAATAATACAATTAACTAGTTACGACTAAATTAGGCTAACTTAACTAGGTTACGTGTCGCAATTGACATGAGAATGTAAACTTAGCAATAGTTAATAAAATGTAAACTTAGCAATAGTTAATAAAATGTAACATAGCGATAATTTGTGTAAAGCGGTAGAGAGCGATAGCCCGATAATGCTACACCTTTCCTCTTGGGAAGAATGATCTTTAGCAATAAATGATCATTCTTGGGTCCATCAATTATCGATGCTATTGCCTCTACCGTGGTCCTATAATGTACATATATTATAAGTATGTATATATATGAAATTATTATATTATATAAAAAAAAAAAATTCTTTTATTTATGTAGGGTTCTTATATGTACTTATACTTTTAGATATATTTTGTTTGTGTAGGCGCCTTACACTTTTATGATTTATGAAGTGTCGTGATATGGTTTTAATCTATTTTTGTGTATTACATGATGTTTATTTTTGTTGTCTTTAATTTTAATGTTATCGTTATTCTTAATTTCTACGACTTTGTACGGTCCTAAGTACTTATTCTGTATTTTATGCCCTACTTCATTTCTTACTAATACTAGATTGCCTACTTCTAGTGGAAAATTGTTACTTTTCCTATCGTAATTTATTTTTTGTTTTTGTTTTTTCTTATCTAATAGAAACCTAGCGCGCGCGTATGCTATATCTAATCTATATTTAGTTTCTTTAGCATAGTCGTCTATGTTATAAAGTGGGTCAATGGTTTTGCTGTGATTTGCTAATTGTGTTGGTGGCCTTGCAAATACTAATTCATAAGGACAGTAATTGTGTGTTGTGGAAGGTGTTGTGTTAAAACAATATTGGAAATATTTTATCCAAATATCCCAATCATTCAATTCAGGCAATATATATGAGCGAATGTACTCATTGAACGTTCGGTGGTTGCGTTCCACCGTGCCGAGTGTCTGGTGGTGGTGGGCTGTCGATGTTATATTTTCAATTTTGAGGTACTTACATAAATCGTTCATTAGTGCATTCTTGTATTCGGTTCCTTGGTCCGTTACAAGTGTTTTCATGGGCCCGTAGTTGAGTATGAAGTTCTCAAAGATTGCCCTTGCTACGGTTTTAGCACTTTTATCTGTGACCGGAATTGTAACTAAATATTTGGTGAGGTCGCAAATTAGTGTTATCGCGTATTCATTACCTTTTTCTGTCCTTGGTAATGGGCCTATGGTGTCGACTACAACTGTATCGAAAGCAGTTGCTGGTGTTGGGGTTATGGTCATTGGGGTTTGGGTATGGGTTGTAATTTTGGCTTTTTGGCATAGCGAACATTCTTTGACATACTTGGCTATTGTTTTTGTCATTTGCGGGCAGTAATAGTACCTTCGTATTTTCCACAAGGTACGTGTGATTCCAGTGTGACCCCCTTCTATTGGGTCATTGTGGTATTTTTGTAAAATGGTTTCGATTGCGGGCTTATTGTTTTTGTTTATAATTGTCACCTCTTGGAGTAGCGCTACTCTTATATTTTTTAATATCTTATTGCCCATTATTTTAAATTTGTTCTGCGATACGGATTCGAAAATCCTCTCGCTTGGTGACACTTTGAATTTCGACAATTTTGTTATACCGGCTTGTGTTTCAAGCCTTTGGAAAAACTGACCTAAGTCGAGTTTTCCATTGGTATAAATGTCGTTTATTACGAATTTGGCAATTATTTTCCTCCCATGTTTCATGCAACATTTATCGGAGTCAAATTTTAATTGCACAAATTTCCGCACGTCATTATTATTAATGACTTTATAAACTTTGGGCGCCGCATTCTTATGTTCGCTTACATGTCGCTTTTCTGTGCCGTTATCTTTCTGCCGCGTTGCAGATCTTGTTACTACCGTATATAATTTACTGTTTATTTCTTTCAGATCTTTAATTGTAATGCGGGATAGGGCGTCCGCTACGTAATTATCTCTCCCCTTGATTCGTATGTTTCCTTTCTAGTTGTTTTTTTTTTTTTGTGTGTGTGGCACAAGGAATTTAATCTTTTGTGGAACAAAGAATTTAATCATCTTCAAATCTAAGTGAATAGATTCGAGCGATTTAGTAGTTCCTCGATGATTGCCAATTATTTTCAAATATTAAGACCATGCATAGTTTGATGTATTGACCTTTGGATGCTGTGCCTGCTTGAGTTGTCGTCTGTACCTTCTTTCCGAAACTTGTTCTTGGAAATCTACTGTCTCCACATCTTCCCCTGATGGGAGAGGGTGGGCTTGTTCATAATATATCGGCGTGAAGGATGATTGCCCGTTGCCGGGTTCTGGGATATCGGTGTCTTACGGGGGAGGGGGGTCTATTGCGGGCGAGGGCTCATGTGGCCTGTGTGTTTATTTGGAGGGGTTGCTCTAGACAGTTAGTGTCTCATTGGCCTGCTTTGAATATATTTTTTTTTTCTAGCCCCCCATAATAATGCAAAATTTGTAAAATAGAAAAGATTAGTTTTCTTTCGTCCTTTTTCTCAATACACGGAGATATTTAAAGTAATCTGCTTAATGTTTTCTCCTTTTTATTTTGTTATGTTTTAGTGTTTATATTAACGACGTTTCTGTGTGTAAATTTTTATAAAATATAATCCTATTCTAACTCTTAAATTAGACCCTTTATATATGTATATATATAAAATTGTTTAAAAGCACTGTTTTACACTTAAATTGTATTGGAATAATTAAAAAAGTATTAAAAATTAACTTTAAATTTGTTTATAAAAGGTTATATATATGCACTGTTAATTTATCATCCTTAAATAATAGTTATATTATAATAAAATTAATTATAAGGTATCTGCATCTCTGCTATATTTGCTAGAGTATACTTGCGGTTGATGTATTGTTGATCCCTCGTGGTTACTTTCGGCAGCTCTGGCTATTATTGAGCTGGCAGCTTCTTCCAATTGTGGAGTTTCTTGGATTTGAAGTTTCATTATTGTTGTTGCCGCTTTGTTGTTCATCTGACGTGTTTTTAATTTCCTTTTGTTTGGCTGTGTCTATTTTTAGATTTCTCGTATTTGTTTAATATTTAATTGCATATTTATGTATTACCACACTGCACTTCTGGCCACTTTAGGTTTTTTTTTTTCAGTTAATGTTAAGCTGGAATTTACTGGCTTTCTTTTTCATGTAAGTGTTTCAAAAATGTATTTCACTTTTCCTTTTGTTATTTATGTTTCAAAATCTGATATTATTGAGTTTAATATAGTTTTTTTCATTAATGTCTTGCAATTTTTATTCATCTATTTTTTCACAATACTAGTATATGTTTTTTCACAACCGGACTAATTCCGTTAAACACGAAATTTCCTTTTTTTTTGTGTTTTATTATATATATGTTTTTTGTTTTTTTAAGGTTCCTGCAATTTTCACAATATATATATAGATTGTTTTTTTTTTTTTAAATAGTTTCTTTTTATCCTTTCTTTTTTTTTGTTTTTAAATTTCGTTTCCTTTGACAAGGCATCCACAAATTAAATTTTTTTTTTTAAATTTCACCATGTAAAGTTTTTTTTCCTAGGATAATCTAGGACGCCAGTGAAAAAAAAAATTTCACCGACGTCCTGTCACGGTCGCCATGTAGTGAAAACACTCAAATTTAATATTCTTTAAGTCTTTATTACGAATTTGGTTCTGACCATCACTGAGGAATGGTCAGTATCTTATATAGCTAATAATTGTAATGCTAACTTAGCATAATAATACAATTAACTAGTTACGACTAAATTAGGCTAACTTAACTAGGTTACGTGTCGCAATTGACATGAGAATGTAAACTTAGCAATAGTTAATGAAATGTAAACTTAGCAATAGTTAATAAAATGTAACATAGCGATAACTTGTGTAAAGCGGTAGAGAGCGATAGCCCGATAATGCTACAGGACAATTTCATCGTTCTTAATTAACATGTTCTTACAGAGAAGGGATCATATAATAAATTACAGAATCTGATAGGGATATTCAGAGAAAGTAGAATAGATTTTAAGATGTTAAAATCAATAAAATCCAAAGCTGAAGTTATGTCCGGAAGGGCAATGAGAATGTGTTTCTTAGGAAAGACTGAGTTGACTGTTGACTGCAAAGTAACAATGTGATCTGAAACGCGTAAAACCAAATTGAAAATTGCCGAGAATGCATTTAGATTTGACACACCACTCCAAACGTTAGTGTAATACTTTCTTGAAAATTCTTTTAACATTGGAAACTAAGACAATACGTTCGTACGAGGTAAGATTAATTCTTTGTTCTTATCTCCTAAAGTGATAATTTCAAAGTCGTGCAAAGAAGCGTGTGTGTAAGCGGTAATCAGAATGTTATTAAATTGCTTCAGTAGAATTAATTGTAAAATAAGATTTTTTTTCTCAATAATCCTTTTTGATTTTTTTCTTAAAGAAAAAAAAAAGACCGTACCTTGACATGATTGTTAAATTCTCGCACGAGAAAGAGTTAATGGCGGGAGATGTGTGAACACCATTTTTGTCCATGTTTGTTGGCTTTCGGTTTTTAGTAGGGCAGAAAAAAGGAAGAACAAAAAGGCCGATGGTGGTGAAAACATGTACAAACGTGGAAAAAAATAAAGTTTCAGAAGTTTTATTGAAGATAGAGTCGGAAAAAACTATACAATTTTTGCAAAAATAATCCGTGAGTATATTGTGAAATAAATTAAAGAACAAATGCGTAAATTGTTTAATTGCGTGGCATTTCGTATTTTTCGTTATTGTCAGTAGTCATTTTTTTTGGTCGGAAATAAGAAAATAAATGAAAATAAGAGTAAAACAAATTTACGAGAGGAATTTAGAATACTTAATGGGAACATCGTTCTTTAAAAAAATAACAATTACAAAAGCATACGTTTAGTTAACTTACGAACTTACAATGTTTTCATTTCATTGTTATTGCGCTGTATGCTGTCAATCTAGTCAAATAAGTTATAGGGTCACCAGAGTAACAAAAAGCACGACATATTTGGCTAACCAACTAACTGGATTGATATGAACTACGCATTGGGTGAATACAAATTATCCCCATATGAATAAATATGTTCTGATGTGCTTAAAGAACGTTTAGTACCAACGCGTTGTCGTAACGATTTATTAAAGTTGGATGCTTATGTAAATTTTGTATATTTGTGTGCGTTCAAGGTTTTGAAATTTTTAATCAAAAACGTTGACAAATCACTGCGCTGAGGGATCGTACTCCACATTTGGAGATAATTAAATACAGAAAGTAGTAATCTTTCCGCCTCCTTATCCAAGTAGGTTGTTTCTGTTAGCCTTACCATCATTTGAAAAATGTAGATTTATTTTTGGTGTTTCGTTCTTAACTAAGTTAATAAGTGGTACTCAACTCATTTGAACTTTAACGTTCCTAATCGTTTCTCTGGAACTCTATTTTCATAAAGCTGAGTCAATGTACATACAATTACGAGATTTTCAATCAGAGTCGTTCACAGAAGCCTAAATGATATCTACCACTATCAATGTCGGACTCTTTAAATTATATCAAAGCGACTGTCCTTAATAAGCTCGAATTGCCTACGTCGTATATAAAATAATTTGCAATCTTAGCATCTTACTTCATTTCGAAAATTAACCGGTGTTGTTTACTGTTATTTGTTGCCAAGGTTTTGCATATTTGCAATGGCTTAGGGGTTCACTTCCAATCTGTACTCGGTGTGTTTGTGCCTCTATACTAAATGTCTACGCTCTTTTTTTCCTTTTTTTTCTCCTGCATTTATTTATACAAGAGGTAGTTAAACCTAAAACTTTGGATAGTATATTACAACACCATTTGTTTGCGCCCACATTGGAACGGAGACGACAGAGCCTAATTTGATGTTCAGCCGTATAGCAAATCAGTTGTTTGGAGATTTTAATGACCTTACTTTTTTTTATCTGTGAGCTATGTCTTTGCTATGAAAAAAATTGTATATATATTTTCCAAAACATTTTTTTTGTATAGTACGATTTTAAAAATCAAGGCCAAAAACCTTCAATTTATTCGATAAGCTGGTATTTACAATTTTTTCTCTTTTATTTATAACCAAAAGTTTAAGTAAACATCCTTGTCAAATAACTTCTCCTCTAATTTATGTTTTAAAGGAGTCAGTTCATTAAAGTGGATAGAAAATGTTTCCGGACAAAATTTAAAAATCACTTAACGTCATTTCTCCTGTATTGACATGTAAAGGAAAATTGAATTATACGGCAGGAATAAAGAGCAAAAGAGGGTGTTTTTGGGAAATAAAATGCATAACTCAACATAAATTTTGCCTATATTAGTGCACTTGCAAGCATTTTTTACCGAAGATTTAAAAATTTTTCGAAAATTTGCTTCTATTTGAATGAAAATAAATTTAAATTACTTTTTCCTGTTTTATACAGTAATCACAGTAAAAGCAAGCAAAAATGTTATAGCGAGCCACGGTGCGTCATTAAATACACTGCATCATACTACAGTTAGTTATGTAACGACCTGTCATAATAAAGCTTATATGGAAATGTTAGAATAAATGGTCCGATCCAAGCAATTTTCAATATTGTTTGTCTTTGAGCCAAAACACGTCATTAGACTAAATTTCATCAAAACATCTCAAAAATTGGGGCCTTTAGGTTGGACAAAACAAAATAAGATTGACGGAAGGACAAACAAGTTTAAATTGATGCAGTAATGGATGGATCTAACTGAAATCTTTCTGAGAGCTTCGTACGTCCGTACAATCGTTACATATCATGATATCACAAACGGTGCAGATTACAAAACAAAGCATCCAAAAAGCTTTGAATAGCTCAGGAGTATAACGTTATAATTGATAGTAATTTGCAAAACCTACGGATAATAGCGTGGCAAATTCGCTATTAAAATTTAAAAATTATCTTTTGAAATAGTCTTTCTTGCGTCCGTTGACCACATCGACCTCAAGGCAAGCTGGAAATTTTTTAATTACACTTTTGAAACTTCTGCCAGAAAACAAATTAAAATTCTTCTAACTCTTAATAGCTTAAAAATGATATAACCCAAATGTTAAATAATAACTTCCAAAGATTTAATTTTATTTTTTAAAAGCTTCGGGAAACAGCAAAAGAAAACTATGAATTAATATCGAAAGCAGGAGACATGTGTTTTGCTTAATGTGCATGAAAAATACATATAAGAGAAAGGAAAACTATGTTTCTTCTATATTTATTTAATCAATATATTGTTGATAACATTTACTTGTAAAGCTATTAAGCAAAACGTTTTTAACATATTGTTATAAAATTCGCTTTTCTAAGACACAGTCCATGTCACTAAACTGTGGATATTTTGTTCAAGAGAAATACACTTCAAAGTTCTTTTATTTACAATTACATTTCTTAAATGTAGGATTATTCACAATTCACTTTTGGCAATACTTTCAACTGCTCAGCTTAAATATACATTTTTCTACTACTCTCTCTTCCACAAATATTCTAATTATATACATTTTTAGCGTCATATTACTAGTACCTAACTTTATAGCTTCATTTTTAATTCGTTAACCTGCTTTTCTGGTACTCGTCTCCCTCGGCCGGCACCTGCATGACGCGCTGCGAATGTGCATTTGGTTTTTCCCTCTTTAGGGATTGTAAAGGATTTAGGATGTCCGTAACAATATATATAGCTAAGTTTGTTCAAAGTAACCGTAAAGAAATTTGTGAGTCTCCTTTATTGTATAAATATTGATTTTATTGGAGATTAGCGACAACAAGCTTACCACAACAATGTGTTAGTTTTAAGACACAAAAGATTTTTTTTAAATATATAATTACGTAAAATGCCTTTCTGCCATTTTACCCATGTTTGGAATTGTGTATGCTTTTTTGCGCAATTATTTTTGCTACGAAAACGACGAAAACGAGAATAAAAGGCGAAGATGGTGTCATTTTTGGATTTTAATTTACAAGCGAACAATAATGTTTATTACTTAAAGCACCGAACCACCATAAGGCAAATGTACCATTGGTGTATGCTTGTTAAAGGCAACTACTAAAGGCGAGCGTTTATTTGCATGTGAGTGAGAAAGAAACAAGTAATTTAATACTAGTTAAGAAACTTTACATTAACATTGTATACGTAAGTAAATATGATGATTCGCATTAACAGCACTGCAACGAATAAACCATTCTATTCGAATTATGAATTTTATTTACAATTTTTGAAAGAACTATTTACAGAAGAGTTCAATTACAGGAATTCATTTACAGAAACTGGAGCTTTATCGTTTGACGTTCTATTACGTTCTATGTATACTATATATGATATCTGTTCCAACGATTCCTTAAATAAGAAACCAAACTCGGAAAAATAAACGTACTAGCGTTATAATCACAGCCACTTTGACAGTCATTAAAGCTATCCGTAACCGTTCAAATTGCAGAGGGAAGGCCATTAACAAAGTAAAAATGCGGAGAAAAAATTAAAATTTATTGGGTGTCGAGACGTATTGGTCCGTCGCTTGGACATTTTTAATTACAGGCAGCACAATGGAAAAGTTTGACTTTCAAATATGTATTAGGAAGAAATTCAAAGGGGAAAAAATTGACAGTGGTACCATCCACAATACTCACACATTATTCTTAATCTCGTTCCATATGTATATCCAACCAACATCGACAAAATCAAGGTTAAGATTTGGAAGAATCCGTCTTGGTCATATATAGTAAACATGCGCAACATTTCTGTGGAGTGCTATTTTCACCACAAAAGACTTCTCCAAAATCAATCCATAGAGTGTTGGAATAAAGATGTGAGGACTTTTGGTCGAACGCAAAAAATACTGAACAGAAGGACCACACATTAAATGTAACGAGATTACGATACTTCACATAATTACTGAAGGTGCAGTCAAGAACCCCATGAACGTCAGACCAAATTTGATCCCAGCGTCTAATATTGTACAAAAACTGGACAATTACATTAAGTATACGTCTCAACTTATTAAATACAGCTCCAGAAAAATGAAAATGTAAGCTCTCTATACAATGCCGCGTGGCATGCAGGATTAAGGGACTTAGAGAGATCAAGAGATATCATAGTGTATGGTTGATAAATTATTATCAATATTTGCCTTGATGGAATCAGCGACAATGACGTAACACTGTAATTTCGACGAAAGACATATTGAAACTCGTGGATATTCGGCCTTACAGAATGAAAAATTTGTACTTTGATAAGATGCTCTTCAAAAAGGCGATTTTTGGAGATTAAATGAAAATTGTTTGGCTTAACAGGGTGTTACAAGCAGCCAAAACGGAGACTTTGGTCTACGAAACAAGGAACGCAATTGTTGTTATTAGAAATACCAATTTTTTTAGGATGAGCTGACATTAACTGCTTGAAATTGTTGACATATTTTTTCTCTCTTATTTTTCTTTTAGTTCAATTCCGTACATATTCTTGTACAGCAAAACCAGCTAAATACTATTTATTTATCTATAATCGATCTAAATGTTCAGATGGGTAACTTTCCTACTGATGTCAAGGGAAAATGATTTCAATTAAATTAAAGGGAAAAAGTTGAAAGATGTACTATCAAGCTGGACTACCTGCCAGGATCGTGGCGTTTGATAAAGAATCACATTTAAAACTTGGATATTAAAAGCTGAGAGCATGAATAAAGAAAAAGAAAATCTGAAAGAGAAGTCTAGGTTTCAACTAGAGTATGGTTTACCGCGGCGAAAATTGAGCGCGGGTATACAGATTGAACGTCTCAACTACTTGCTTATACTTAACAAGTAGAATTATTCAGGAGAGAAGGAGTAAGAAATCCTTTTTGTTTTAAGGTAAAACTTGGACACCAATTGTCTTTATTTATTTTATTTATTTATTTATTTGTTCCACTTATACAAGAAACTCAACTAAAACAAAATGGCAGTCGAATTCAATTGACTCTTAAAGTAAATCTTAAATTAATTAATATTGAAACTTAGTATAAGTACAGTAAAACAAATAAGAAAGAAAAAAAAAAAGGAAAAAAAGCATGTGCACAACTAGCATAGAGCCACACCCACAACCGGTACAGGACCAAATTGCAAGTGAACCCCTAAGTCATCGTAAATATGCATAAGCTTGGAAAACGATAATAGTTAACAACAACTAAATTTCGACTCGTAATGACTTTTTAAGGTTAAAAGTTTGTTCAAGTACGTCATAGGTAAATCGCGCGTATTAAGCAATGTTGCTTTAATGGACTTTAAAGAGTCCGTTAATGAGAATACAAGATAGACGTCATTTAGATTCTTGCAAACAACTCTGAGCGGGTTAAACAGTTCGTGATTATATTTGCATTGACTAAGTTTTATCAAGATAATGTGCCTAGAGAAGCGGTCAGGGACATTAAAGCCTACCTCACGAAGTAATGCGGGCAAGTCAATTGTATCATTTATTAATTTGATTACGAAGGAAGCCCCAAGAACAAATCTACGTTTCTCCAGTGACGGTAAAGATAACAGAGGCAACCTACTTTCATACGGTGGAAGAGGGGCAATCGGGTCGAACCCAAATTCGTAAGGACAAACAGCAAGAACTGCTTTTGAACAGATTCAATTGAATCTACGTAGCACCTATGAAGGGGCCACGCAACAGTGTCATACTCAAGTATAGGTCTGACCAAACACATGTAAAGCCTTTTCGTAATGTAAGGCTCATCAAGCACTTTGGACCATCTGTTTATAAAAGCAAGCGCGGACCTAGCTTTGCTTAACGAGAGCTCAATATGCAAATTAACACGTAAACTATGGTTAAATAGAACGCCTAAATCTTTGAACAAACCAACGTCCTCCAACTGGCGCGAATCAATGAAACACTGTGTAATGAATGACTTCCTGCTTGAGAAAGAAAGCTTCTTAAATTTATTTAGATTTAGTTTCAGAAGATTCAAGGAGCACCATGAAACCAAATTATTCAAATCCCTTTGAAGATGATGTGATTGCGATTCTACGGAAAAGGAAGAAAACAGTTTCACATCATCAGCATATATTAACATCTGGCTGAATTTAATCACGGAGGGCAAATCATTGATGTATAAATTAAATAAAATGTCGTCACGGGGAATTCATCCGAGGTAATGAGGTTAAACAAAACCCTGAATGATCTACCATGCAGATAAGAGCTTAACCATTCCACTAAGAAGAAAGGTAAGCCAGAGGCTTGGAGTTTAAAGATAAGTAGTCTATGGTTAACCAAATCAAACGCTTTGCTAAAGTCAGTGTGTATGACATCAGTGCGAGAGCCAATAGAAAAAGCCTTGAAAACATGAGATGTAAACTCTAACAGATTGGTGATCGTAGATCTTCCCTTTCGAAAACAATGTCGGAGAGGAGAAATACAAGATTTCATGGAAAAGGCTTTATGCTGAGCCACAATTTGCTCGAACAGTTCAGGCAAGACACTCAACTTGGCAATGCCTCTGTGGTTCTCTACGACTTGCCTGCTACCACTTTTGTGAATAGGAATAAGGAAACAAGTTTTCCAACACAAATCTTAAAAATCTTTAAGATAACACCACATAGCTCGCCAGCACAAGATATAAGTACACATGAGGAGATTCCATCAGGTCCAGGCGAATAATTATATTTTAGAGAGGTCAATCCTTCAAAAACGTCATTTGCACTTATATTAACTTAGGAATTGAAATCAAATTAGAAATTGGATATGGATAGTTTACTGATAAACCAAAATTGGCAGTTGAAAAGTTCTGTCGGGAGAAATTTGCGGTTTCAATGTATACGTAAATCAAACTTTCGTGTCTACGCCTGAGTGAAGTAAGTAAAAGGTATCGCTACGCAACTCAATGGTCACAGGTTCAAATTGCAAATGCGGTAGAGTTTTCAATAAAACCGAAAGCCTTTGATGGTAGTGCTTTAAGACTTTAATCTCAGAATTTATTTCTCTGGGTAAAAATTAATAATAATAATACTAATAAACTTGCGTGTACAATCTTTTGCTATAAAATACACAAGCCAAACACAAACATGTAAAGATAAAAAATATTGAAACTTTTTGGTGCATTTTATTATTGCTCAGAGACATGTAGCTAGTTATATGGATGTATGTATATTTCAGTTCTGCTTACATCAAGATTGAAACTTCTGAAAAAATAAAACAGTGCGGATTGAACTTAGTTGCGGATTACACAATTCATTTAATTTGCTATAGCGATAAAGTGTTAAATTTTCTCTAGCAATTTTTCTTTCCGTTAAATAATTTTCAAAATTTTTTTTTCAAAGCACTTGCCAGAGCTTTTGGCGTAGGAAGTCGTCAAACACAACTTTCGCAACAGAACTTTCAAGCAATTTTTTGCTTGTCTTCTCTGTAAACCCTTTTTCTTATATAATTAATGCAGAAGAGAAAGAGAGAGAATAAAGAGAGCCAGAATAGAATGTTTTTTTTTGCCAGCTCCTTACACGAAATACCTCAAAAATTGTATATCAAAGGATTCTTCACGAAACTTCACTCTCTTTTATCTTTACTTTGTTAGTTTTCGCTTGTTAGTGCTTGTCTTTATATCCCCCCCTGAAGGATAGGAGTGTATTCATTTTTTTTCTTTATTGTAACGTATGCAGCATACAAAATTAAGCTGCAGAGATATTTTAAAATACATACATTCTTGATCAGCTCGAAATTCTGAATTGATTAAACCATGTCAGTCCGTGTGTTGACACTCTCCTGATCGCAAAAATGAAGTTATCGACTTGAAATATTGTAAAACCATTTTGCACGCAGGTTGGTGTTGAAAATGGCCAGAGAAGAAGCACGCAGTGGAAAGCATCTCTGAACGCATCTCTGTCTTTCTTAATAAAAATTTGTGAGATTTTGCTCGTTACTCAGAAACTATAAAAGTTAGAAAGCGGAAATTTTCCACACTTGCTTTGCGAAACACTACTCTTTATATGCAGAAATGGAACAAATCGGCTATGCCTAGACAAACTTACAAGTTGTTAAATTTTATTTTTTTCGCTCATTTGATGTTATATGCTTTATCATAAGGCAAAGAAAACAATGACTAAAACTAGTTTATACATTCCTTAAATGAGCATACATTATCTGCCTAAAAATGGTTTAATTTCAAAATGAATATGATGAACACCACGGTTGTTTTTTTCTTAATAATATAAGGCTTATGGGTTTTCAATAAAAGAACTTTGAGAGTAGAATGCGGAAAGCGTAGCGGTGGGCACGCGAAATTCGGCCTCCGCCGAATATAATTTTTTTTTTGTTCTTGTTTTTGGAATTATGTTTGTTAAGATCTTTATTATTCGGTTTTAACTTCCTCAGCGTCAATGCGCTACGACATTTTAAAGCAATACAAATATATCGCAGTAATTAGCTACTCGTATTAAAGCACTAAAGTAAAAGAATGATTGACTTTATTTAAAATACTTCCTCTTTAATACTTACTTTTGTCTTCATATTTTCTATTGTTTACGTTTACAGTTTTGCTTAACTTAGTGGAAATGTTAAATGCTTACTAAATTAGGTTATGGATAAGGTGACACTATTTCAATAGTACAATTCATTCATTTCCAAATTTTTAACTTGCGTGCAATTCGTCTAATTCAATAATGTACTCTACATTAGGCGCACAACATACTTACCACTTCAGAACATTAAAATTTTTTATTTGTATCAAAAAAGAAATAATATTTTTTAATATCTAAATATTTGAAATGCCTGCTCAGTTTAGAATGTAATTTATTTTATTTTATAATGTTGAATGTATACTTCATTTTAGCTATAATACATTTTTATTAAATTTTTATGTATAGTCCTAGGTTTGCTATATAAATCTATTGTTACATTCGGACGTATAATTTCTGATACTGTATATGGAACTTCGTAGGGTCCTTGTAGCTAATGTCTATTTTGTTTTTGAACTAATGCTAAATATAGCATTTTATAATCTATTCGTTAATTGCAATTTTTAGTAGAATTCTTTACTCTTATTTCTTTAGAATTTTGTTGGAATTTTCATGTTTTTTCTTTGGCGTATCTTATTTTTCATTCGGTCGGCTTTTTCTCTGCTCTTTACAAAAAGAGCGTTACTTGTTATGTATAATAACGGGATTCCGCTAATTAAGACTTCTTTTCATAATTCTGCGCTCACATAGCACCGTCATTTAAAGAGGGAGTTATGAAAAGAGAACAAAGTCCAAAGTCTGTCTTTATAGCATAAGGGTGGGTTTTGCATAAGCAAATGGCATGCTTCTTTTTTTGATTACCAGGACAAGAGAGAATGCGGACGAGACAGATCAAGAGAGTCGCCAGTTGAGAATAAAGAGGTGTCTGATACAGAATCTCGATTAACTGAAGTGTGTTTGAACTGAAAAACTAACTAATTTTTTAAAAAGTTTTCAATTACCAAAAAAGGTCGTTGACAAGGTAGTGAAGTGTTTAGGAAACTGCCTCTAAAAGGAAGCCAATATAGACTTGTCCATTAACGAACGGCTGTGCAGTTTGCGAAATGGATATTTTATATACTTATATATATAAAAAAAAATAAAACAAATACAAAATTTGATTCGCATATACGTACATAAATGAATTTAGACGTAAAGCTGTGAATACCTTACAGACGTTTTTAAATGTTTTACGAATTCTTGGTAATTTACAATAATTTTATGCTAAATTTATGCACGGAAGTAATAAGGATCGATTATCGATAGAAAGATATAAACATCAAGAAATTGTCCTCGTCAAAGAGAAAAGAAGTGAACAGTGAGCAGAAAACAAGAAGTGAACAGTCTGAAAAGTATTTTTTTGTTGCGCCTCGAAAGAAATACAAGTGCAGCAAACTAGAAAAGAAAGCGCCATGTGAAGAGGGGAAGGAAGAAGAACATCACATCAAGTGAGAAATGTGTTGTGAAGAGAAATTAATTAAACAAAACAAGAAAAGTTAAGAACAAAAATGTGCACTATTTTGGGCTTAAGATATAAAAAAAAAAAATTAATAAATAAATAAATAAATACATAATAATAAGTAAGAAAACTTGACGTCCATTATGACATTTATGAAGCAGAAGAATAGAAGGTTTCGCAAGGATGCGACAACTGAGTGTTTTGGATGTAACAGGCCGACAAATACATAGACCCAGACTAACGGACAGGAGGACAATACCGACGGACCGTAGGAGTGATATGTGATGTCACACTTTTAGGGATCCCGATAGGTTGGAAAATTAGGTATAATTTGAAAGTCTTTGTGGGAAAATAATGCTGTATGAACTTTTTCCCAAATAGGGAAAAATAGGGAGTTTGTTTCTCAAATATTAATTTAAAGATTTGCTTGCATTTGTAACTAGTATGAAGGGTTTTTTATATCTTCGAAAGCTTGTTCGATTATTTAGTTCTTATGCTACATGATCGAAGTCTTTAATGAAGCGTCTGTAGCAATTGCAGAAGGCTGAGAATCCTCTGACTTCATCGATATTTTCTGGTTGTGGATAATTCTTTATAGCGTCATACTTTCCTGGGTCTGGTTTTATTCCTTCTGCTGAGATCGAGCTCATGCTTTAAAAAATGGCATTTCTTAGGTTTAATTTGAGATTGTAGTTTTTAAGTCCATCTAGTACTATTATTAAATGTCTGTTATGGTGTTCAAAACTGTATCCGTGTATTATTATACTGTCCACGTATAGGAATGTTTCTGCGTTTAAACATGATATGGCCACTTTTAACATTCTTTGAAAACTGTTGGATGATATGTTAAATCTGAAAGGAAGTATAAGACTTGATATTGTCTGGTGTGGAGAAAGCGATTAATGGTGTTGATTTTTGTCCAGTTTTATCTGACGAAAAGAGTTTGTCATATATAATGTAGAGAAGAATCTTGCTTACCTAGTCTATATAACATGTTTTCAGAGAAAAAATGGTTAACGGGAATGTTTCCTAAATTTCTTCGTATTATTCCACCGGTGCTTACAGCAAAATTATGTTCAACTAAACGTATTTTCTGCTAAAGTATTTCGTTTCCGATATGTATATTTATGTTTGTTATGCCTGTGGGCTCAATGGATTCATTTGTTATACCCATTAGTTCTTCTTCAACAGCTTGATAGTTTTTTAAAATACGTTCTTTGTTCCGGCGTCGAGTAACAAGTTCTGACTTCGTGGCATTTTTAATATTTAATGTTATTTAGTTGGAAGTACTTGAAATCTTGAAGATATTTGTTATTTGTGGAAATACCTGATTTATGTTTGATATCCCCAGTTTTGTGACAACATCAGGGAATTCCGGTTGAACTCGTTTCCCTGTTCTTGTATAGCGTTTATTTGTATTGTTGAGTATGATGCTGTTTCTTTGACTTTGGTTGTTTCTTGGATTGTTCTTATTATATCTAGCATTTTCATTATTA
Source organism: Glossina fuscipes (assembly GCF_014805625.2). Taxonomy (NCBI): domain Eukaryota; kingdom Metazoa; phylum Arthropoda; class Insecta; order Diptera; family Glossinidae; genus Glossina; species Glossina fuscipes. The sequence continues at coordinate 41,293 of NW_023998566.1, forward strand.
TTACTGTAATTATTAGTGGGGTTTGTGAAATTATTATTGATATATCAGTTGTTATTCTAATTTTTATAGTGGGGATAATGTTGCGTACACTTGCTGTAATTTTTGTTGCCGTTACTATGGTTGGGAGGAATGTCATAATTATTATAAATTCTATAGTTAGTTTAGTTGTGGGTTATGATATTAGTATGCATGATATTAGTATTTGATGTGGTGGATTGTTCAACATCATATGCGTTAATTAAATTTAAGTTCTTCATTTTTTAAAAGTTGTTAGAGCATAGGCGTCGTTAACGTTGGTTATTACTGTTTTTCGTTCTGTATTTGGATTTGGACCGAGTCCTTTTGTTTGCAAGTTATTGTGTTCTCCTATGAAATTTTTATATTCTTTATAGTCTTTAAAATTTGTAAGTTGTGAGCGAATCCGTGATATTGTTTTATTACATTTAAATCTATTTTCCAACTTTGTTTTGAAATCTGCAAGTGCGTCGTTTGAGATTAGTACTGTTTGGACCATTGGCGATGATTTACAGTAGAACACATATTCAATGAGTTATTGTTTAGCTTCTGTACTGAGTGCGTTGTGGATACTTCTACTATCTTTTTCATGTATCACTAATTTTTTTATGTTACTTATCAATTTGTCTATTCTATCCGCATGCTATAGAAAAGCAAGAAAATATTTGATTAAGTATTTATTAAAAATTATTATTTGCAATTATTTATTAAACGTTTACATTGTTATTTACTTTCTTTGTATCATACGTCAAAACACTCACATATCAAAACGAACTATCAGCGTATTTAAATTTAACTATGAGCAACCACGGGTTATTCAAAATATAGGCGCCGCAATGTTATGCTGAGGAATTTCTATCTAGGGACTTCTGGCCTTGAGGTATGTTGCTAAGAGAATTTGTTTCCCGTAACAAACCGCGTAATCCAGCTATTGTTGTAATTCCTTTTATCTCACCTACCGCTTCAAAAAGCTAATTATAGAAAGTATTGGCTTCACTATTCTTTGCACAACATTAGAGACTTTTGCACTAAGCTTCGTATTTTGCATGCACACGCCTGTGATTATCATGTAATTTCTTTCACACACACGTTATGGTAAAAAAGAATTATTCGAACCTGTGCAAATAGCTTACATGTTTGCTACTTTTTTCGAAAAAACGTATTTAGATCAGGTATACGGCGAACTTGTTTATCCTTTAAAAAACCAAGAAGAAATTTTTTTATTGGCCCGGATGGTATTCTATTTTGTAGTCTTATTAACGCTACTTTACTGTGAGCTACTAGCAAATATCTTTGATGTATAGCTTTCCACTGGTGCATTCGCCCGCTTACGGAAAATGAGCTATATGGTACCCCTCTCTAAGAGTGGTAACGCAGGCAATGCATTAATAATTACAGAGGCATTGCTAAGCTTGTTATTATACCAAAATTATTTGAGGCACTTGTAACAATCGTTTGACTTGTTCTGTTAGCTCGGTGGTTTCCTCATCTTAACATGACATTTGCTGCGCAAAATCAACCTTTCCAAATTTACTGAAACTTTTTAATTACACTTTTAAAGTTCTTCCCGAACGTAATGAAACTGACATTATTTTCATAGACTTTAGGCAGGCATTTAACAAACTTAATCATGTGACCTTCTTGTTTTAAAGTTATCAGAATTCGGCTTTTCTGATTGTTTAGTCAAATGGCCAACGAGAGGAAGAGGACGATTTACTATTTTCAGTATTAGTTTTAGGCGATGACGTCTGGGTAGATTGAGTGACGCCAATGAGAGGTACACTTGCCACTTCAGCGAAGCTCAAACCAGAAGGATTTCCCGGCTTATTTGTAACTTTTTTGTACCTTTTGTTCTCTGTAGACTTTGAGGAATCGCTAACTTGCACCAAAGAATCGGACTTAGGAGAACTCAGAGGTAACGTACCACATGCTACGCTACGAGTTGCAACTTTGCTAGCTGGGGAAGAAGATGAGAGGTCAATGTAACGACACTCACCAAATCTAGTCTTAATTATTTCAAATTTCTCCCACAAGGATCGAAAATTTTTGCTCAAATCTGAGAAGCAATTTTTCGTGTCTGTAAAGAGTTTGTAGAAGTCTATCTCCCGCTTTCTACAATCAACACATGACCATCGTAAGACTTTTGAGGGGTCCCAGGGTTGCATCAATACCAACACACTTTGCATGGCAAAATCGATGACACAGCCAACAAGTGACGAATCGTTCAAATTCAGGACTTGCTTTCGCACCACATGGTGTAAATCAACAATCCATGTTCAGTAAAAACAACAAAAGGAGCTTATGAAGAAAGAAAAAAGAGCAAAAAACTAAAAGGTTACACGACACAAATTTTCAGCAACCTAAAGCAAATCTCTCTCTTCTGTTCCCACTGTAAATGTCGAGCGAAAGCAAAAAAAACTGTAAACAGAGATTAATAGAAAAAAAGAGAAACTTTTACGAAGAGCTCTAGTTGTTGATTGCACAAAGCCAAAATGAATTTTTCACATAAAAGATTAATATAATTCATATAATTTAAACTCACACTTTACTCTTTTAAATATTTTTATAATTTAGACACGAATAAATCCAAAATCTAAGAAATACACGAAAGAAAATACAAGAAAGAAATTTAAATATTTCTTGCACAGATGTAAAACGCGACTACAACACGCACGCAGAGTTGCGAAACATAAAAAATATTTATCGAAGAATATTTATTTAATTTTACATATATATAAACTTATGTACAGATGGGGTATTCGCTCATTAATCTTACATCTATATGAATGGCGTACGTGCTTGTTGTAAAAGTGCTTCTGAATCGATCGGCATAACAAAATCAATCTATCTCGCTGTAGGGCGCATCTAGTTGATGTTTTGCTTTCATAGCATAAAGACGTATGCTTGCGAGTGTTAACTTCATAATTGGCTAAATCAATGTGAAGACTGGTGTAAATTAGTGATATTCATAATAAATTGATGGATTGAATTGACAAATCAAATGGTTGATATAAATTATTGCGGATAAACAATTAAAAAAGCATTTAAAAGTGTTTATTCATCATATCGTTTGTGTATGTGTGTATGTGCGCACAAAACAATTACTAAATTCTATAAGTGACGCTAAAGTGCACAACACAAGAAGAAACATTTTGACTCATTCCCATTGGTTGTTTACATAATAAGACATGACATTCCCGGCTGTTCCACTTTGAAAAAATTGGAACAAAGTGGAATTAAAATTTTTACTATTGATTGGTGGCGCTCTTCGCTTTCTGTTTTGCAGCTGGTAACCTGTTGGGAGCCACTTTCTATACTTGGTGGCGCTGGTGTGCGGCTGCAATACTGTCCGGTTGGGGTGAGTGTCTCTTACATATATATTTTATCATATATACTGTTAAATAAATCACTTCGCCTTATACACTGCACTGATATATAGTGCACTGATTGAGGTTTTTGAGTATACCTCACAGCTAGTGCACCATGGGGAAAGGCAACAAGAACCCTCTCCCGAAGAGTGTTGGAGGGCCGTCGGAAATGACGTCCTCCGATGAAGAATTGGTGGTGGCGAAGGATGGACAGCAGGCTGGACCACTAAAAGGTGGTGGGGCAAAACGCAACCACAGTTCGTCCGATGTGTCGGTGAGCGACACCACGGTTGAGGGGAATATGCGCCATAGTGGTTCGATGCCTACGGTTCCCAATTCGCGGTCGGTGAAAAGGCGCAAGGTGAAAACAGGCACTGTGACTGCATCCGCTGCATCCACCCCTGTAGTGAGCGCGGCAGCTTCCGCGTCAAGCAGGCCAGTTTGTGTGGAGGAGCGGAATGCTGCTGCAGGGTCGGTGAGCAAGATGAAGGCGATAACTACTCGCTGCAGAAATGCGTTCTTTCGCCGGACAGCGTTTTTTTAGAGGCTGCCGGGGAGATTTTGAGTTTTAGCGGCGAGTTTTGAGTTTTAGCGGCGAGTATGAGGCGATCCCTTTCGGCCTAATGGCTCGCCTCAGAGGCTGGATCGCGGAATTAGAAAAGGACGGCGGATGTTATAAATCCTCCACTCGCTTAGGTGGAACACCCCCAACAACGTCAGTACCCCCCCCCCCCCCGCCTAAGGAGGTGGCCAAGAGGGTGGTGGAGCAGGTGGCTCCGACGCTCGTTATTCGTGCACACGGTATGAAGCCGATCCTAGAAGGTGGAGCGAGTATCCGTACTCCATCTGCTGCGGAGAGGACGAAGATCATGGCGAACACGAAATTCGGGAAAGTCGGGCTCAATGTCTCGGCTGAAGAGAAGCTGGGGCAGAAGGTGGTATGTCAGTCTGTGCATAATCCGTCTGCTTTTATGGAGATGAACATTAAAGGTTTGTACTCTCCCGAGGAATTTAGAAAGAGTGGCTGGATGGTTTCGAAACCATGAGAAAAGTGTGTCGGTACAACCAACGTCGTTCTTGAGGGTTTTTCTTGACTCCAGTAGCCACTCTGCCGTCGTAATTAATCATGTGAATGTGGACGCCCCCCTTGTTAAAACCAGCAACCATAATGTGTGTGTGTTCCTGGAAGACCCGCATGGAAGACTGCTTGTAGCAAGTCTCTGCTGCAAATTCTATCAAGAACTGGAAGATCACATTAGGTTTATGGATTCGCTGCTAATGCTTTCAGGTAGCACCCCATTAATCCTAGGACTCGATGCAAATGCCTGTTCGCCCTTATGGTTCAGTAAGATGCCAGAACATGGTTCTGGTCTTCGTAATCAGCTAAGGGGGGACGTTTTGTCTGAATGGTGTGCATCACGAAAGGTCCATGTTTTAAATGAGCCTAGCCAGTGGTTCACGTTTGACGGTCAAGTTGGTGCTAGTGACATTGATGTGACTATCGCAAATGGAGCTGCTATAGGAGTATTTGATTTCTCTTGGGAGGTCAAAGGGGGTTGGGGGGTTAGCGATCACCAACTTGTTAAAGTGGTGGCCAGCTACACTCCTTCTAAATCCACCTAGTTAAGTGTCGTGCGTTGGCGCACTTCCGAGGTAAATTGGGATACCTACGGGGTCCACATTAGGGTAGCGGTGACAGCCGTATCGCTCGAGGATTTTGCTTGTAGATCGTTGGATGAGCAGGTGGAGTATATTTCCCGCTCTGTTGGTGGCGTCAACGACTTGCTCCTCGAGAAATGTCGCAAGACAAATCGACGGAGAGTCAGGTGGTGGACGGCAGCTCTGTTCGCGAAACGTAGAGCCGTACGCCGCTTTAGGCGGAATTTTCAAAGTGCGAGGCGGTCCGATAGTGCAGATGTTGCCCAACTCAGAATCGACTTAAGGCAAGGTCTTTATGAATGCAAGCGCATGCTTCTAAAAGCGAAGGAAGACGAATGGAAGCCTTTTGCCTTTCGAAACCGAGATGATCCTTGGGGTCAGCTATATCGGATGTGCAGAGGCAAAAAATCGCTGGAAGTCTGTGGTATAAGTGCTAACGGTACAGTACTTACCACCCAGCGGGAGTGTCTGTAGGTTTTATTGGGCAGGGTTGCACGAGGTTGTGTCTTCTGGAATTTTCTCCGCCACCCTTGGAAGAATATGAAATTGGATTTGCGATCGTTAATACTAAAGCGAAAAAGTCGCCAGGTTGGGATGGAATAAGGGGTGACATAGTAAGAACCATCTGGAAAGTTATTCCTGACTGCCTCTTTAAGATGTGCAGTCAATGCCTAGCGGATGGTTATTTTCCAGCCCAGTGAAAATAGGCCGGGGTGGTACTGCTCCTGAAGTCGCCTGATAAAGTTAGGAGTGATCCTAGCTACTCCCAGTGCTTGGTAAAGTGCTGGAGAGGGTGATGGTAGAAAGGCTTCTGGAAATTTCTAGTCTGAGTCTGTCTGACCAACAGTTTGGGTTCCTAAAGGGACTTTCTACCGAGGATGCTTGGCTGCATGTGCAGAAAGGCGTAGGTGCTAGTGAAGCAAAGTACGTGTTAGGGATATTTGCAGATTTCAAGGGTGCGTTTGATTACCTAAGATGGGATGAAGTTTTTGTCAGACTGAGAGAGGTAAATTGCCCCGAAATCAACCTCTGGACAATTTATTTCTCTCAAAGACGCGCATATGCTGTTGGTGCCATCGATATGGTACATAGAGACGTAGTAAGAGGTTGCCCGCAGGGATCGATCTGTGGTTCATACATATGGAACATCATGATGGATGCTCTGTTAAGGCGGCTAGATGGCATATGCAAGCTTTCTGCATATGCCGACGACCTGCTCATCCTAGACGAAGGCCAATCGCGAGCTGTTATTCAGCAGCTCCGAGAGCGTATAATACACATGGTTACAGAGTGGAGGCAAGGTGATTGTGTGAGAGTGTCACTGGAGAAAACCGTGATGATGCTATTGAAAGGTAGCCTCTTACACGGTCGACCGCCAGTGATTAGAATGAATGGGGCTAGCCTTAGGTGCAAGACTGTGGTATTTGCATAGGTGAAAAGATGAGTTTTCTCCCTCACTCCGCAAGAATGGAGGAAAAACTTTCGAATGTGGTAGGAAAGGTCCGCCGTGTCCTACGGAGTGAATGGGGGTTAACCAGACGAGCTGTTCGGGCCATATATGGTGGACTATTCGTGGCTTGTGCGACTTATGGCTTACCAATATGGCACCAAGCGATCGCGACTGTTGTTGGTCAAAATAAAATTTTGAGTTGGTAGCGAGTTACTTTGTTAGTTTGTTTGCCCGTGTGTCGGACAATTTCAACGGACGCGTTACAGGTATTTTTGGGTGCACCCCCTTCAGACGTGGAAGCAAAGCGAATTTGCACTGCCTTCAGGAGTGAGCACTACCGTTACTGCCAACTGGCGGGTAAAGTAATGATGAAGAAGAGAGGTTAAATGTCAGGGAGCGTATCACGCTTTTAAAAGAACGTGTCTGTGCTTTATGGCAATCCCGTAGGGAAGACAGTTCCAAAGGAAAAGCGACATTTGAATTTATCCGCGATGTCTCGTACGTAAAAAACATCCAGTTTTTAACTTTAGGCTTCGTCTGGAGTTTCTGCTTACGGGCCACGGATCCCTTAATGCATATCTGCATAAGAGCGGTCTGTCCGGAACTGGGGCTTGCCTATGAGGCATGTCTGAAGATTGGTTGCACTTTTTGTGTGTTTGCTCCAAGTAGTCGGATTTTAGAGACTTGGAAGCAATGGGTATACGACAGACGAATGGGAACTTTGACCTCAGTCTGTCCCTCTCCACTTCTGAGACAGTAGCAGCTTTGGGCGCATATGCTGCGCGGGCGTTCATCAGACTCAGCGTCGAGAGACTTGATCTGGACAACTCTGCCTGATCCGCTTCCGTGCTCTTCTTGTACGGCAACTATGACTGAACAACAGGCGGTTAGGAGCTGCATGGAGTTCTTAAGTTTTACCAGAGCCTTCCTCTTTCTGGTTGGTGATGTGGAGAAATCCGTTCCCACGTTTCCCCTACATCGCTATTTTTGTACACTCGGTTTTGAGACTCTGTCCACAAAAATTTTTCCTAGTAAGTTGCGATAGGCCTCGCTTCGCCCAGTGAGAATACTATGCCCATGCGCATGGTATAGACTGGTTTCCTTCAAGTGATTATCTCATGCCGAGTGCGGGTCTTACGGGACCTAGAAAGTCCATACAATTAATCCAATCAAAATTCATGCAAAATGTGATTTTTTCACCATTTTTCATATATATTGAAAGCAACTTTGTGTTCTCTCCATTCTCCATAGATAGTTCTTTTTTTATAACCTATGTAAAGAATTTTGGAAAATACCAGACAACGGCTTTCTGTGATATTTCACAATTACAACAGAGAGGTAGCAAAAACTTACGTATTAAAACTGACAGCGAGGACGAGGTAGGTTTTTTGGGTTTCGATGAGAGAGAGGAAGAGCACAAATAGAAGATAGGGTAGCAGGGAAAGAAGGGAGGAAGAGGTAGTACAAATAGAAGATACGCAAATGACAGACGATCTGAGTACGGTGCCATGTGTAGGTAGGCTAGATGTAGTGAGTAAATATCTAATAAGCCCAGATGTTTTTATGGACGAAGATGACACCAGCAGCCCGTAAACGTTGACACCTTATGAATCAGTTGAAGACGATTGAAGCGGAAAAAGAGGATTTGAAGTGGTGGCTAACGAAATATGAAGACCAGTGGGTAGAAACGGAAGCTGACAGCGTGGTGTAGGACGTGGAGACACTTCGGGATATCGAGAGGAAATTGAGTCCTCTCGACAAAATTGTACAACTGCATTTTGACGAGTTCTTCACCAACAATCAGGTGCTTTACTCGCGGGCGAACGATGCAATAATTGGTTACAATTACGTTGACGAGCGCAAGAAGAACACATATGCCTGCAAAACGGTACTCGTGTTCGCTGTAAGAAGCCTGGCGACGCCGTTTAAGTTTAGTTTCAAAAGTACAACTACGGCTAAAGACGTTGGGTTCGATGTGCGAGCACTAGTTTGCGATAGGAATACCGCATATAAGGAACCTGTACAGTCATTACCGGCTGGAGTCGTATTAATATATGGTTACCTGCACCTCTTAAAAAGATATAAGGCACTAATTGAAAAAACCAAAGAAAAGTGTAACGTCAGCATAATTGCAAATTTATACAAATAATTAGAGCCCACTACTGAACTTTGGGCCCAACGAGGCGCCGTTTTAACGGTTTCAGCACCGCGGTACAGTGGCGAAGTGATGCAATTCTTCAAGGACGCCACGCCAGCCAAAGAGTGGTGCAGAAATGTTTTTTGTAAAGTGCCACAAAGTTCCTTCCTTTTTAATTGCTTTATTGACGATCTTCCTGTTGTCGTCCAGCACAGTAATCTTGTAATGTTCGCAAATGTTGTGAAGGTATTTCACTCTATTTCACTCGAAACGATAGGATTAAGGACGAGAAAGCATCGGCACCTTTAACACATTGGCCGTCAGCTTAATTATATATTGGCTTTTCACGTTTTATTTTTCTTAACTTTTCTTTCTGCTTTATCATCTGAATTTACATGTACTGAATTAGATTTTTATTTATGTATATTAGCTGTATAATTTAGCTAATAATGTTTAGTCACTAAAAATTCGCTCGCTCTGTGGTCTGCGTTACTTTGTGTGAATAAATTTTGCTATTTCTTTTTTTTATCTTATGGCTTCATGGCTTTATACGCTTTTAAAGCCTAATTAATTATAAAAGTATAAAAGTGTTTAAATGAATTGAATTATATTAAACTTTTTCCATTATATTTATTTTCGTGTTTGCGATCAGCACTTGGTGCTCTCGTTGATTGGTGCCTTTTTTTCGTGTTTGCCGTTTTTCCCTTGGTTTGATCTTTTTTTACAGTGTCTTTAATAGTGTGAAGTTTGCGTCTAATTTAAGAGATTATTTTTCGTACGTGACAAACTTTTTTATTTGTTCTTTTTTCCCAATCTGTATTTTCTCTACGACTTATTGACATCATGTTGAATAAAAACGGGCCCTGATTCTGAACGATTCATTTATTGCTGGCTTTGTAAACGTTTCCGTTATGCGAAGTGTGCAGATAATATTTGTCGTAGTGTAGATGCAATCCTAGAACATTCGAGAGAAGTATGTTGGTCATGTCCCGACTGCGGTAAGCGGGATATTGACTTTTGTAAGCTTTTCACGGGGACAAGAAATGGGGTTTCTGAATTAAGCAAAAATCTCGTGAGTTTGCATGGAAAGATTGAAAAGATCAAGACAATGTTCGATGAGAGCTGCCGTACAGAGCAGTCATCTTCTCCCCCAGCCTGTAAAAGACGAACTAGTAGTGTAGCGTGCATTACTTCACCTCGGTCTTCGCCTAAATCTGATCCGTCGCCTCATGTGAGCGCTTCATTCTTGCCTATAAAGAACATTAGCGTTTCCGCTACCGTTAAGTCGTCTGGCAATAAAAAGTCACAAATAAACCCGGAAACACTTTTTTTAGTTATGCTTAAGTGGCAAGAATATCTCCTCTTCGTGGTGCCATTCAGGCTACTTGGTCTACATCTCCAAATTAAAATTTAAAATTAATTAAAATAATAAACTCGTCTCCCTCTCTCGCTGTTCAGGTGTGTCTGCTAGTCACCATTTTGGGCAAGTGGCACAAATTGCACGTGCAAGTGTGATCACCTCTCTATATTCGCGTTAACTCAGATGACGTCTGCTTGACGGCAGTACCACCCAAAAAAGCAGTATTCTTGCCAAGACTGGCAACTAACACCTCTGAAGATAATATAATTAGTCATCTGGTTGCAAAGGTCTCATCCGTCAATTTGAAGCGTGCAGGCAATTTCAAATTTGCTATTTCTCAATCTAGCGCTATTTGGTCTATTAAAGTGTTAGTGCCGACTGAAAACATGGAAATTTTGCTAAACAAACTATTGGATCCTTAATTAAGAAAATCATTCCACGGGATCGACTCCATAACACCAATTCGGAAGGTCTTCCACCCTCAAAAAACTAAATGGTTTCAGGCCCAGTAACTTTCATGTACAAAATTGTTAGGGGCTTAAACTCAAAAATTCGCTCTACTTTCCTAAATTTAGTGAGCACAGAGTTTTCCTGTTTGGCTTTTACTTGGTTGAAGCTTGACTTGCATTCGGGAGAAATTTTTTACAATTCTTCCCAGGTTTTTAGAAAGAAGCGAAAATTTCTAATAACTTGTTATAAGTAACCGAATGCGGATATTTTTATTTATAAGAAACACTTTGCACACAGGAGGCCTGAAAAGTCTAAATCTACTGATATAGTCATAGCGGCGGATTTCAATTTGGCCCAAGTCACTTGGTGTTATAGTGATAATTCTGATTGTATGGTCCCCACTTCAACATCTGCTATTGTGTATTTCGATGAATTATTTTATCGTAATTAACTTTAATACAACTGTACTCCAAACTGTAATGGCAGATTGCGTCATCTTTGCTTTGCCAATTTCGAGGAGATAGTTGTAAACCGCTGTTTAGCTTACCTGAAGATCCGTATTATCCAGCAATATGAATTTCCTTTTATTATAGGCCCTTGAAGTACTCTAACCTGTTAAATCCGACTTCCTCCAATAAAAATTTTGATTTTAATAAAACCAGTGTTTTACCACTATATCTCAACTTTCATACATTATGCTCGATTTTTCTGCTGGAAATATTGAAACCTTGCCATTATCGTTTTATAACGTATCAAACCTAGCTCCTTTCGCATTCATTCCAATAAAACAACCTCACCCTCGAAACAGGTGCTCGGCTTTGTTTAATAAAACAAGTAAATATTACAAAAATAGGGAAAACAAACTTTTCAAAAAATTTGTGAAAACTAATTTTATTCACCTCTATTTCGCTTAGTTTGATGAAAGGCATAGACTTAATTACCTCGCTGATACCTTCAGTTGATCAAATCCTCACTGCTTGTTGACCCTAATTTTTTTGCAAATTTGTCAACTCCAAAAGAAATATCTCCATACAACTCTCGCATGTTGCTTTCAATGGCACTGAGTCCGCTGATGATATTGAAACTCAAATATCTTTGCTGAATACTTCCGACGATATTTTTCAATTGTTAATTCCAATTCAACTGTCAACTATCCGTATCCGATATCTACCTCGGTAACCTGATCATTTCAGAATATGATGTTTTATGTGGTTCAGAATCTCTATACTTCTGCGCTTGGACTTGATGGAATTCTATCATGTATACGCAATCATGAAGAGTTTGGCTTAGTTAACCATAACTTATCGATTTTCAAACTTTATGGCTTTATAGCTTGATTACGTGCTCGTTAAATTTTATGAAATTCATTTAGTCCTTAATATTTCAATGATTTACAAAGGTTGGAAAACGTAGATTTGTTCATGGATTTAGGGTTCTATTCGACCAAAGATTACGTTTTCATTTTCACATTGAGTTCTCTTTAAGCAAAGCTGGGTCGGAGGTGTTCCAAAGGATCCTTACATTACAAAGAGAGTATATATGTGCTTAACTAGAACAATAATTGAGGATGCGTCTTTTGTGTGGTCGCCTTGCAAAGCAATTCTTGCCGTTTGACCTTGGGGTTTGGAGTTTGCCCCTCATCCTCCTTATGAAAATAAGTTGCTTCCGTTATCCTTACCGTTACTTGAGAAACGTAGATTTATTCTTGGTGTGTCCTTCTTAATGAAGTTAATTAACAGCACTATCGATTCGTCTACATTACTTGGTAAAATACACTTTATTGTCCTTAATCATTTCTCTCGAAGCTTTATCCTAACCTTAGTCTATATAAATGTCATTATGAGCTATTCAATCGGTTCAGAGTTCTTTGCAGAAATCTGAAAGATGTCTGTCACTTAATCTCAATATCGAATTCTTTAAAGCGTATTCAAACCACTTTGCTTAATACGCGCGATTCGCCTATGTGGTATATAAAATAACTTACAATCTTAACTTCTCATTATGATTTACAAGCTAACTGGTTTGTTTGCTGTTGTCGGTTGCCAAGCTTTTGCACTTTTGCATGTTTGCAATATGCATTTGTACCGGTTGTAGGTGTGCCTCTGTGCTAGCTCTGTACAAGCTTTTCTTCGTTTTTCTTTCTTTTTACGAAGAAAAAAAAATTACCTTGCTTTATTCCGCGAACAATAGAAAACGAAAAGAAAAAACAATTTTTGTAGATAATTTCGAAATTATTTAATTTAAAAATATTATTATTAATTTAACCAGAAATAATTTCTAAAAACGAGGTCTTAAATCATTAGTATCCAAACCTATCGGCTTTATTGAAAGCTATACTGCACTGGGCATTTAAACCCATAACCATTGGGCAAACTTGCTTGTTATAGTTTTTGGTTCCCAGTTGCTTCCAACATAACAGCCCACCAGATCGGCTTTGTCGTTATAGCAATAGGATAAGTTCTTCTCACCAAATATTGAAAACAAGCAAAAATATCATAGTTGCGCAAGGCCAACCGTTACATACCTTTGTAAAAAACAAGTAAGCGAGTTTCTTATTTGAAACAGATTGATTTTGGATTTGATTTTGGATGACCAAAAATATTTTTGTATATAAAAAAAAAATAAAACTTGATGATGTCCATATATGTTGTTAATTTCAGTGGTCAGTTTATTATATTGTTTTTGCTATCTAATTTTTGTGCAGTTTTTAAACGACGAAGCCGGTTCCGACGGAGCATCGCGTAGGTTGTCATTATATTACACAAATTGGATTAGTAAATCCTTTAATTACTATTATTTTCCTTTACTTAGCGTAGCAAAAAAATAATTGATTAGTACTTATTTGCGGATAAATTAATTAACATTACCCCTATAAATATTTAATTAAATAATTACATTTAACTCGCCTTCATCTATTAAATTATTGTAATGAATTTATATTAAGATTGTTTCCTTTGATCCTGAGGTTAGTACACGTACAATTACACTAATGAATGCACAAATTAATAAAAGTTCTATCGGGCAATTTTCGATGCGGCCAGGTACCCTATTTTGTTTTCTCGAAACCTTGAGGTATTTTACACCCCACACAGCTTCACCTAGTACTGTTATTCGATCGTTTTCTAAAACTACACATTATTTTCATACAAAGATATACTTTTTATCAATGCCCACGAGTTGGAGGATTCCCAAAATAAGATGACTTGATTCAAACTTAATATACTTCCTAAAAATTTTATTATTTTTCAGTTTTCGTCGTAAAAAAAATAAAAAATAGTCTTTCTCTCCTTATAACGGCTTACTTTTCATGATAATCCCGACATATATTAGGTCCTAAAACATAGACCGATGTGATCAAATTTCCTACCGTTAACTTTTTTTGGTAAATTGCACATTGACACAAACTTCAGACGGTCTGACGGACAGACAAGCTTACCCGGCAGAATAAAAAGTAGATTTATCTCAACTCTCTCTAGACGTTACAAAAGTTAGCAGTGTACCGCCATTTGTCTAAGGTATAACAATAAAGGATTTGCTCAAACGACGACGTCTCCTTTTCTAAATATTCGGAAATAAGAGTACATGTATCACGTATCACATCACATTTCATGTGATATTATTTATTTATAGTGAATATTACAACTCAGTTTTAGGCAATATGCTAAACTATTACAGGTGAGCTCACAACTTGGGGAAGGTCAAGATGGACTGTTGGCAATCTTTTGACCTCCAAATTTATTAAAAAAAGTTAAAATCTGTCATTTCAAATGGAAAAGTTGGAAGCAATAATTTGAAGTAATTGTGGACAAATGAATGATTCAACCAAACCTTCCGAGAGCTCATACGGCTCCACGCGTTCGCTTTTCGGCTGGAATTTCACGAATGATCGAGAAACGTTGAGTGGTTTCAAAAGGAGCAGATCGTGCTGCTGCCGGAGCTGCATATCGCTGTGTATGTGTATATGCAGTATAAGAAACGATCTTTTTTTTTAAGTTAGATTTGGGCCAGTTATGCTGTTCGTGCCACTGCGCCCATTGATCCAAGGATGTCTTCAGAGAATGACTGCCGTATTGCCATTTTTTAATACTTCTCAAAAGTGTTGTTTTTCCAATTCTCATCTTACTATTATTATCATTTATTTATTGAAAATTCTACTGCACTTGAGATTTGAATCGACGACCATTGAATTGCTAGTCGAGACTCTTTGCCTACTCGGCCACTCAGGCGAATATTTTAAAAATGTAAAAATAAAGTTTAAAACAAAAGGAAAGTGTGTATTCTAACATTTTGTACCTTAGCCAAAAGCAAATAACTTGACCTATTTGTTTCTTAGATTTTTTGGGCGTATATAAGCTCTCTAAACACAGCACATACCATTTCTCGATTCCTCTTGCAGTTTTCGTGAGTTTAAAAGATGATAACAACGTGCTTGGTAGAAAATAATTATATGATCAATTTACCAAATGTAGGGAATGTCTTTCGCGATAATATATGTCCTTTCGTTTTTTTTAGCTTTTAGTTTAATATGCACGTTAATGCTCTCCAGTGTACTTTTTGTTTATCACTATTAACAATAATTACCCACTTATCCATCTTCACATTGTTATGTAAGGCCCATAACGCCATCAAAGTGATGTTAAATTATTAAAGCATTCGACTTTTTTGGTAAAGATGAACGTGAAATATGTAAACTTTTACCTTCTCTTTGAACTTCCACTCGTACTGACGCCTACTATATATATGGCACTTAAACCCCTAATTAACAGTTGGATAGCGACAATTTCATTTATTTGGGATGGAATTATAATTTCGTTTGTGTTCATTAGTCTCTGTATTCAACTGAGGGATTTGGGAATGGCGTGAAAATTGCATAATTTATGCATGTCTTTGTTTGTTTTTTTGTTATTGTCCTTACACCGCGATTGTTATGAATCGTTCTCAAACAATGTAAATACTTTATTATTTCGTTACGTTAGGTCATTTGAATCATTTTTAATATGCACTACAGCTTGCATGTTATAATGTCCAAATGTAACGCAAAGAAGTATACATCTCAAAGCTCGTTAAGTGTATTTATCCTTAAACAGCGTAAAAAGCAGAACCAATTTACTACTGCACGTTCGTCCAACTCGTCCTCCGTTAAAATCAAGATTATATTCTACAAAGATTTTCAAAAAAATTGATTTTCCTAGAAAAGGTAAGGCTTCTCTCGCCGGATTAAGTTGAAAAATCCATAAGATCGAGTAGATCCACAGCACATAATTATTAAAAAGCTGATAATTTTCCTTTAATTTTTTTAATTTTAAGACTGCAAGCTTTTTAATTTGGAACCTTAAGTTGCATTGTATATAAAGTTGAGTCTCCAATAAAACTTCAGTTTCGAAGGTGAGCCAGTTCCGAGTAGGTGTTTCACCATAACTCATAAGCATTAGCTAGCATGTAAGTTATATACAAAATGCTGGCGATTCATATAAGAGACGAGATATACTTTACAAATAAGTGCACAAAATGGTGATGGGTAGCTGAATATCATTTCTGCCTTCCTTCTCTTATTTGCGTGCTTGGACGTCTACCCATACTCATTGTAATTAACTGTTACTCAATGTGTCTGGGTCGAAATAAGGCAATTCTCGTCACTTCAAAAAGTTATAATAAAATAAAAATCCTTTCTTGCATTTTCATAGTTTATAAAGTGCTTCAAAATATGTTGAAGTTATAAATAACATAGGGCCAACAAGTAAAATGAGTGAATGAAATAAATATGCTTATTCTAAGACGTTCAATTTCTGTCCCTCTCCCTCCCTTTCTCTCTGCCTCATTATTGCAACCCGTATTCCCGCGATCTTCGTGAAGAGGATATGTATTTCTTGAGGGACCAATGCACCTAGTCTTAAACCACTTTTCATATTTTGTTGCTGCTCATTTTATCTTTGCTACAAAGTCTGTAATACTTGAATACAGTTTAGATAAGATAATTTAATAATATTTCTTATTTCATCTTTTGTTGTATTGACAATCACATGCTGTCTGTGAGTATAAAGACTTAGGAGATGTTTTCGTCTCAAACCTCAAGTTTGATATTCATATAGAAGTTTCAGTTAATAAAGCTAGATCCCTTTTAGGGTTTATAAAAAGATGGTCTCAAAAATTTAAAGACGTTATGAAGAAGTCCTTGGTTAGACCAACTCTTGAATACTCACCGGTAGTTTGACCTGATCTGAAGACATTTTGTGTTCTTGCAGCTACCACCAATTATCGATTGTTCAATCCGTTTCGGGTAACGTGTAAAATTTTCAACGATCATTATCACTTACTTGATCTGTCCGTTTGTCCGTTTGTCCGTTAATAAGGTTAAAAACATTATGTTACATATCTAACTTTTCGAACCTTGAACAATATACGTAAGTTGGAACAAAATATTCCTTTACATTTGATTTTGTTTTTCATTTGTCACTATTAATAATGGATGAATAAGCACATATTCATTCATCAATATCTCTGTATCTTAATTTGGGGGTTAGTTAAATGGGAGTGTATGATCTTACGTTTATTATTATTTATTTTTTTATATTTTAAGCTATTTTAGGGCTTACATTCGGTTAACGACTTGTTCTGCAGCGGATTTTAATTCATTAATTAGGTAAAAAAATATAAATTTTTTAGTTATAAATTAATTTTATATTATGAAATGTATTTGCCACCGAAGCAT
Organism: Glossina fuscipes; assembly: GCF_014805625.2. NCBI lineage: Eukaryota > Metazoa > Arthropoda > Insecta > Diptera > Glossinidae > Glossina > Glossina fuscipes. The sequence goes on from NW_023998566.1 coordinate 58,441, forward strand.
CTTTTAAGCTCGACTTTTGGTTGTTAAATTTTATAATAAAAATTTTTTTTCTTTAATTATTCCACATTTTGCGCCACCAAGGCATCTTTTCTTTTTAAAAGTGGAGAAATGACCCCACATTCTCCAAATTTTAAGAATATATAAAAAATTTCGTAGACAATATATCCCTTTTTGCGAATATGACCTTCTTACTTTTGTAAGTTGAGCTCGATAAAGTTAACCGAGAACGATGCAACCAAATTAGCTTAATCAGATAGTAGGCTACATAAGTACGTTTCCACATTGAGAGAAGACAACAGTTTAACAACATCAGCGTACATATATACTTGGACTTAATCATTGATTGAAGATTATTTATGTGGAGGATAATTAGAAATTAGTCCTAAGAAATTACGCTGCGGAAACCCTGAGGTTTTAGGAAAATCGTCAGAGGAGCCTGAATTGAACAGAACTCTAAAGAATCTATTCTGCAGATAAGACGATAATAAAAGTGGAAGGAAACTAGACGACTGCAGTTTAAGAAGAAGGAACTCACAGTTAACTGTAGCAAACGCCTTATTAAAATCCATACATACAAGAAGCAATTTTGAGGCGCACGAAAACGTCTTGAAAACATGCGAAGTAAACTCGTAACAGTTGAACTGCCCTTAAGAAAGGCATGCTGAAACGGAAAGCTCAAAGTGTTAACAGCATGTTGTCTAGTAACAATGTTTTCAAAAAGTTTAGGTAGGTCAGCTTGTCAGCAGAATTAAATAGAAACTTTTCCAACACAATAGCTTTCCATTCCTAATCGTAGAGAGAGATTAAAGATATCAGAAATTACACTGCACAATTCTTTCGCACACGACATAAGTTTGCATGCTATCAGGCCTGGGGCGCAACTATGCTTTAAGATCTCAAGTAACTGAAATAAAGTGAGAAATTACAAACTTTCGAATCTCAATAGAATATTTTATACGGATAATTACCTACAGACGTGGAACTGCCACGAGCGCAATTACGATGAAAGACATCCCCAAAGATATTAGCAATTTTACGATAATCGTAGGAAGTGCTATTGCAGGACACCACTGAACGCGTAGGTTTTTCTCTTAGAGTTCGCATACTTAAAGAAATATTTGAAATTAGTAGGAACTGAGAGTTTCACCTTTCGTATGTATCTGCAGTAGCACTGGCGATTCCTATAGCTAAATCTATGCCTAGCCGAAAAACATTTATCATAACCATATGCAAAGCCACTCTTCAAATATCGTTTGACAAGTTTATTTTTCTTGTTGTTACAGCATTTAACAACATCAATAAACCACTGTGGACAAATGCTCCGCCGAAACGGTTGTGTTATCGGAACTGCTACTGAAATCGCTAACTGTAGCCAGTTATACAACGAAGATACCATCGTATCTATATTCCCACTAACGATTCCACTTCCAATGCTAGCAAATTTCAAACACTAACGTATTAGCTTTGCTAAAATCATAATTTGAACTAAGAGCATGGGCACATAGTGTAGTGAAAACACAATTAAAGGTTCGTTTTAATAATTCTTTATTACGAATGCTTTTACACAACACTTAATATTTCACTATCTTACTATTATTCTGACCTAACTGATGTATGGTCAGTACCTTTTATAGGAACTAACTTAATGCTAACTTAAGCAATTAATATAACTAAAGTAGGTTATAATATTTTAATAGCTTACTACTAATATATTAATAGCTTACTACTAAAATTGCACTACCTTAACTAGGTTAGTAGAAAAATGTAAACTTAGCAATAACTTGTAAACTACGGTAGAGTGCGACTGATGGATAATACTACATATACTGTACGTATGATATACCCGGCCTATATTATTGCTCCAATCATCAAGCAGGCGCTGAAAGGGTACAATAAGTGACGGATGATGCAAATCCTCAAGTTAACTAAAAGCTGGAAGCGGCTAATACGTCAGACTTCCACTATACAATTTGGAACTTGATTATAGTAAAGAAGGTTCAAGTCCGATATTTGGTTCAAAAGGCTGTTAGCTCCATAAAATGTAGTAATAGGAACCAAATAATCAAAAATTTCGCGACACCAAGTGACATGAGGAAAATTAAGGTCCCCTAGCCGTATTACCATACCCGTAGATTTAGACGCTTTAACGACATCACGAATTATAGCAGCATGTTTCATATATACAGAACTATCAGCGTATGAGGGAACGTACGAGCAAGTAATAGACATAGTCTTATTATCCACTTCCACTTCTATCTCAACGAATGCAACGACGGAGTCATAGATTCATGCAAATGGGACGGAAAGACTACCGAAATGGAAATTAAAACACCATCTGATCGATCTACGCTATCGCTTCTAAAAACATGAAAGTTATGTGAAAGAATCTCGGATTATTCGGTTTCTCAAAATATCCGGTAGCTGGTGCGTTACAGAGATTTCACTTCGAGAGGAAGAAAGCTTTTCCATTTTTCTCTCTTGCAGATTTAAGCGGATCTGAACCAGTAGGAGGAGAGAGTCCGTTCCAAAAGTAAATAGATTTCTGGGTTTATTATTGCGATTGGCTAAATTGCAAGTATTTTTACCTATTGCTTAAAACATAGTGACTACTTAAAAATATTTAACCAAGCACAATTATCTTTTTCGGAGAAAAACTTTAATCCACTTAAAAAACAAAACCAATTGACTTCGGGGGTGGAAAAGGGCTCTTACATCTTCGATATATTATATTCATAGGGTATATTTCCTCTAGGACTTGAGTTCACATTGGAATATATTGTTATCATCGTTCAACAATTGAACACCCATATTTATACCTATATTTAACGCATTCAACGATATATTTGAACATATGCTTTTAAATACAAACACATTCTAGCATTTTTCTTTATATTTTGTGAAATATTGCGCATTACAATATGCATGCATTTTTCTTTAAGGAAACATTGTATAGACAGATTGTAAAGTCATAGCGAGATTAGCACTCACACACCTAACGGTTACCAAATCATACGATTCGGTACCTGGGTTAGCGTTTTACAGAATCATACCGAGAAGCGGTAACAATAAAATATATATAAGGATAGGCATACAAGCACACACTAGCGATAAGATCATACGAGTCAACACATGAGGTAGTATTCGTAGAAGCAAACAAATATGTTCGGCTAGACATGTTCGATCAGACCTAAGCTAGCACATGTAAGAATAGGTACATAAGAATATCATTGTAATAACGGGATAGCGATGGTGACCGCGGCTACAAAAGAGCGTGTCGAACCACGGTCAGCCTTCAATTGTCTCATAGGCGCTAAAGGTAAGAGATCGCTACTTAACGAGTTGACTTTGACTGATAGGTTTTTTTGGACTTTACGGATAGGGGATGGAAGGTTTAACTTAATCACCATCCCTGAATGACTGATGGACACTCACTCTTGCGATGTGAGACGATTAGGGACAGACGAGTGGCCCTGTGGCCGAGGTAGGCAGCTATGACACTCGCGGCGTATTCTTCTCTTTTACAGAAACTCGCGATACGGATACAGAAATACGGAACATGAAAAAGAAAGCATAATAATAATTGTCCGGAACGAATAAGAAATAGTAAAACGCTCCCTCCCTCGCTTTTCTCCCACTCCTCTTAAAATCGCTTACGTATTGTAAAATTCCTCGGAAATAAAAAATTAGAAACGAAAGAACAAAACTGAAGGTCCAAGTTTTTTTAATACAAATTTTCTTGGAAAGAGTTCTGGGTTGGCTGAGTATATCCTGCCCAAGAAGACTCGTTACAGACGTTACATCTAATTTAAGTTTCGTGATGACTGCCAATGCAGATCGCCTTAGTTGAGATCACTTTTCAATTTATTAAGCCTATAATCACTGTGCGTTTTAAACCATATTGTTGCGCATGGGAGCGAGCAAGGGGATTCGAATGGCTGAAGACGTCGGTGACATATTGGATGGCATTTTCTTAATTACGCCTGTTATGATCGGAATATTGACGCCCTTGTGAATATTTGAACTAGCGATGTGCCACGGAGCATCTGTTATATGCAAGGTCTTTCAATGTCTTCCTTGCCACTTGACTACGTTGGAGGAACAAGCTATTCTCCGTAATCGTTTTTATATGACAACATTGCTTTAATAATAGTATTGTATCTATGTACTTTATTATAACGACCCACCTTGAATTTGAATTTAATAGCTACGGTAATTCCTTCGTTTTCAATTTTATGCAGGTTGATCACCTCGGGCTGGGGCAAATTATTTTTTATCACAATATTTTGGTTTCTCCGGATTTGATTCCAAGTACAATTGCCAAATAATTTGCAAATATCTCACATTTTTTGGAGTAAACTCCAGCCCGTTGTCCGTTACGATTTCAGATCCGGGCCTCTATTTAGGGGATTCGAATTTTCGTCCCCTTCCACAAGTTGTTATTAGCGGGTAACCGTTTAAACTTTTAAGATGTGACTGTAGATCCCGTTCTCTTTGGCCGTTAAGCTTAGCTTTCAATTTCCTTTAACTGCGAAAAACAGTGATCTCAATTTTTGCCATCATTGTGCGTGTTTTTCATATTAATTTTTGTATACTAGCAAATCCCCTTTACAGCCGTATAACGAATTACTTGCACTCCTTCGAAATTAGGTATTGTCAATTTAATTCCTTTTCGCCACCGAATGGCTCTAAACTCGCAAATACGATTCCAAAGTATTCCAAATGTTCGTCTTTGACTCTTCTGAAGATAAGAATATCAACAATGCAGGAAAATCCAACGTATTAAGTACTGTGAGGGCTTATTTCTCTTTTCTCTACTTTCTCCTTGTTTAATCCTATTCTGCTTAACTTACTCCGATGAGGGACACTTTGGTACCTCACAGTACTTCGTTTAGCAAGTTTTTAAATGTTTCTGAAGAAGCTGTCAGTCCAAAAGCATTCGCATGAATTCATCCATTTTGATTGGCGTTGTGATTGCTCTTTTAAATATGCTTTCTTACGCCATTGGGATCGGGCGGTGCGCTTTAACGAGATATATTTTCAAAAAGAACGTCGTTTTTCGTTTACTTAAGACTAGGTCAATCTTTACGTTGTGATGACTAATAAAACGAGTAGAACAAAGTAAATTAGGTCATTAACTACAATTACATTAAAGTAGCTTATATTCACATTAGCTTTGCCTTTCGATGAATATGGAAAGCATGCAAAAAATTAGAATAAAGTAGTGAGTAACGAAATAGGTAGCATTAATACTATACTTGGCTATCAGATGCAGAGGAGAAACCGTTGATTAACGTCCAGAGATCCAATCTTGGAGAATGGAAGTGGTCCTTTTGTGACCAATTTGTGAGCTAAGGTATGCTTGGATGGACCACCGTCGTGGTCGGGCTCTTGCCTTAAACTTGGCAATTTTTTAAGCATCTTCTTATATAGATTTTCTAGCGCCCTTTGCGTTCAAGTTTTTTGGGAACTTTCTAAGCCAGAATTTTTCTTCTCGGTAAAAGAATTCAAATTTGATGAAAACATTGGAAGTTTTTGCGCGCAGGTTGGTATTCGAAAAGGACTAAATCGGTCAGAGCAGCTCGTTTTTTTTTTAAATTTTTTTTGATTTTTGCTCGTTACTCGACAATTATAAAAGTTAGAAGGCCGAAGCACACTACTCTTTACCAGCAAAATGGGAACAATCGGCCATGCCCACAAAAAGTTAATACTGGTTAAATGCTGTTTTTTCACTTTTTTGGGGTTTTATGCTTATTTATGATAGGGCAAACAAAACTGTTTAAAATTATTTTGTACACTCCTCAAATAGAGATATATTATCTGTCTGGGTTAGTTTTAAAATGCATATGGTAGACTTGGAAAGTGAAATGGGAAAAACACAGTGGTGGGTATGCGGGATTCTTACTTGTTTTCCTCTATTTTAAGGTTAACACAGCTTACCTTTGTTATTGAAGTTGCTATTTAAAAGATTGGGATGTCTGTCCTTGTAGTTGTTATTATTGTAATCTAGCCTCTGTGGTAGTGGCCGTAATTTCTATTGAACTTAGTTGTTCTCGATGTTGAATTCGAATAGTTGTATAAATCGGTTGTCCTTTGATTTAATTGTTTCTTGCTTGTTTCGTTGAAGCTTTTACGCGATGTTTTTAGCTTGTTTCTCCTGTACAATGCTGACAATAAATCCTCCAGCGTATCCAAACTATCATTAGCGTTGAATTCGACTTCAAACAAAAATAGAAAGAATAGTCAATATAGTATAAAAACAAAATATTCCTTTTGAACATGCTAGCGGACATAGCCTATTATCCGACAGGTTCGAAATATTCATAATTAATTCCGCATTGCGATGGCTTTAAAAAGCATAATGTCTTGAGAGCCTGCTAGGAATACTATAGTCAATGTTTTAATAACTCAGGTGAATGAACGTCCCCCTTTATTAGTTTACATAAAACACTCAACCGTTTTCGTATTTTTTCTAAAATGTGTAGGGACGGGTTATCTGTAGATGGAGTTTCGCTAAGGGCTGTCCAGCGGTCCGTTCTAAGAAATCTATTCGGTAAATTAAAGGCACCTTCGTGTTTTTGTGTATTATTATATATAACTGTTGGCGGCCACACCAACACGTTGATGCCAAGAGCTTTCACGACGAGATGTGTTTACTTACACTCCTATTTATATGCTAACGTTTGCTTGAGAGAGCAACTTGAGGGAAGCTATATTAAAGCTTATATAAATGTATATACAAAACTAGAGCAACGTTGCGTAACAATTTCGGGAGAAGATAACAAGACCAAGAGATCAAATGCAAGATCTTACAGTTTAATAAACTTAGGGAGACTTACATACAGGTTTTGTATTTAAATTTGACCAACAATTCCTTTCGCGTTCGTAAACGGTAAGGAAGGCTGCTTCGTTACAACCCCTCTCAGGTCGGAAATGAACAAATATCTGCTGCACGCCAGCTCGGGCTCTCGCGACTCGATATTAAACACCATTTCGTAGGACTGTTGCAAGACTTGCCGTCCGGGGTCATTGTGTCATGGTGGGAACAGTTTTTCGGAATCAATAGGCAAGGATTCTTCGGTGGACTTGTCAGGTTATTCCTACGGGTATCAAATATCCGAGGCATACGTTGTTCTCATTGGCGTCAGTGGCTTTGCATACCATGACCGATGTTGATGGTATTAAAGTGACATATGAAATGACATCCTTGGTCACGACATGGCCAATTGTTTCAATGCTTCCGCGTACAGATGGGTAGTAGTATTGTCGCTGAAGAGTGTTGACCAGTGAAGAATGTCCCAACGTTGCTGACAAATTTATGCATATATGAAGAGATTCAATATCCCCACGCGATTTCTCGAGGGTTTATCCAGGCGATCTTGCAGCTAGAAGCCGTTAAACTCCATGATAGGGTCATTGAGCAATCTCACGTAATCCTTGTAATCGAGAATCGGCCTCTTGGATATGGATATGTCAGAATTGGTAGTTGAATTTGCTGCTGTTTATATAACTCTTGTTGGTGCACTTGTCTCTTCGGCACCTAGTCCCTTACCTCCAAAAGGTGTTTTTCACTGTTATCTCCAGAACGTTTTGACGTTCGAAACAATTTTTGTGTACAAGAATTTGAGATGGTTTGTAAATATGTGAATGTTTTCTTTTTTTTTTTATTGTCGTTATTATTATTCTTTTTTTTATTTTACCTTTTGCTCTCCTTTATTTTTACTTTATTTATTTATTCTTTTTTTTCATTCGTTTATTCATCCATTCATATTTATTTATTTATTTTTTTTGTGCTTTTTTGAGTTTTTCTTCTTATCGGCAAAGTTCTCTGGTGCGTTTGATAGGTGGTGTGTTTTTATAAGTTCTTACTATCCCACTTCTGGCCTCCACTCGCATCTCCTCAAATTGTGGTATCTCGCCTGAGTCTGGCTTGCTTGCAGCATGTTTTCTCGAATTAGTGCGAAAACTTCTCTTAATTTCCTTGTTTTTTGTTCCACAGCCTGTGCGTGAGCACCTGTGCCTAACGTTTCTTTATCGAAAAGTGCGTTTCGAAGTCGAAGTTCTCTGCCGAAGTTTTGGAAGGCGGTAGAATAACCGGTTCTCGAGGCGGCCGTGTTCATGGCTAATGTTATTTCCGGCAGTAACGCATTCCAACGCAGCTGATCGCCGGTCGTGGGATGTGCTGTAGCCGTTTTCAGGGTTCGGTTAACCCGCTTCGTCGGATTCTCTTGTGGAAAATAAGGCGCCGTGAACTGTTGTCGCGTACTCGATTCTTGAAGGAAACGTTTGACTTGGCGGCTGACAAATTGCTGGCCGTTATCTGGGATGACTAATCTTGGCACGCCGAATCGGGCGACCATTCTCTCAAGGGAACGCCTTGACTAACGCTGGAATGGTCGCCTGGCGCAGTGGAACAATTTCTGTCCACTTGAGGTCCAACGAAATTCGCGCTCACAGTGTACCGTGGTTCGTTTGGCACGTGGACTAGCATTTTGCCTGCCTGCCTTTGTTGACTCACCTTACATAATTGGCACGATTTACACCCGCAAACATATCGTGCTATCTGGCGGAACATTCCTGGCCAATAATAAAATCGACCAACGGGTCTCGTAGTTTTCCGTATTCCGGATACACTTCTTCATCTTGTTGCTATGAGATAAAATAGCACAACCTCTTATTTCGTACTGCATAGTTTGGTGTGCGCACTAGACTGTCTTCGACTTGCTTGAATAGTCTATCGAGCCATGGGCAATAGTGTGTAAAGGTTTTCATTCCATAGAATGTTTCAGTTGTTTCTTCCGATTATCGTGAAAGGGTATCGGCGATTCTGTTATGTTTACCCTTTCTCGTTAAGTGATTTTAGATCCTGACGGCCGGTGTTAGTTTAAAATGATACTGTAACGAGTCTTCTTTTCGGGGTATACTCAGGAAGTCCCTTTCCAAGAAAATTTATATAAAAAAAATCTTGGACCTTTGCGTTTTTATATTTGCGGGGAATTTACAATTAGATAAGCGCTTCTTTAATAGGCGGCGGAAAAAACCAGCGTGATGACACGTGACCCGACTCTTGTTTAAAACCTTTCACGTTTTATCCGTACCGAGAGATTCTGCAAACAAAAATACGCAGCCAATGTTATAGCAGTCAGCCTTGGCCTGTAGGGCCACTTGTCCGTCCCTACGTGTTTCACGTCACTCGAGAGTGTCCTTCGGTCACTCAGAGATGGCGGCTAACCTGAGCCACCCATCCCCTATCCATAAAGTCTAGTAGTCCGATCCGTTATTCAGAAATGACGACTAAGCTAAGCCAACCATCTCCTAACCGCAAAGTCTAGTAGTCCGTTCGGTTATTCAGGGATGGGACTAACCTGAGCCACCCATCCCCTATCCGTGAAGTCAAAAGAAATATCCCTGTCGGTACCGTCAAATAGATATGCTGTCTGTGATTACTTACCTCTCCCTGATGTAACACGACTGAAAGGATGAGCGTAGTGCCGTAGTAGCCTACGACAAAAATAGTATAGCTTACAACAAAAATAGTATAGCCTACGACAAAAATAATAAATGTTTAATGAGAGAAAGAAAAACAAACAAGGAAAGTGAACGGAAGAGAATTAAAAACCTAAACAAAACATACTAAGCACAGAACACAAACAGCAACGCATACACAAACCATCAAATAAAGCCAATTGCACAAAAATCCAATTGCAGAGACGTCACGAACTGAATAAACAAAAAAGGAATTATAAGTTAAAAAAACTTTTAAGCAAAAAAAGAGACCAATATTTTATTGCAAATCGAGTTGTTCAATGTTAGCTAAGCAGCAGAAGAAGCAACAAAAATTTTTAAGCAAAGCTGAAAATAGAAACGCAGTCAAAAAAGAAAATACTTGTACATCTCTCGACAATGTTTAGAAACTTCATTGCGAATTGATAGAAACAGTTACGGCAAATCATAATAAATATATCAATAGCGACATATAGAATTTTAGCAGGCAACAGAATACGCCCATTTGCTTGTGAGTAGCCGGTGTTTCCAGCCTACGCCTTTGCAAAATGTGCAAAGTTCCCTACTGTGTATTGTTTAAAATTAGCAACATCTATTAGCGAGCTATTCCCGCTTTTTTTTTACTTTTATATGGAATTTGTAAGTTTGTATGTGTAGGACGTTGTAGGACGAGAGGGATTCGGTTGTCTGAATCGCAAGATGAAGATTTGACTGAAACCGGCCTGGAGGAAATGTTAAATTCACCGCCCATTGCAGAAGAGGCTTCAACTAACACTGAAAACGTGACATTTAATTTGAAAAGTCTTAGTGAAGGTTTAAGAATGGCAAATGAGCTTGGCGATTTCTTTATGATCATTGATTCCTCTATGGAACGAAGTCTTATTTTTAAGAGGCAAATTGCTAATGCGACTGCTACGTATCAGTCTGAATTGAAGGAGCTTCTAAAAACTGCCAAGCAGGAGAAACTTACAAAATTCTTCAAACCATTGCCTAAGCCTTAAGATAATTAATCAAAATGTTCAAAAATTTCAATTAAATTGATTTTTGTATATATTTGATTTTTTTTATTTTGTCATCTAGGTACTTATCCCCTATAATCCCATATAAATTACCATTCCGTATTCACGGTTTCTGTATTCGCGGCATTTTTATGGAATGTATACACCGCGAATAAGGAGCTTGTACTATATTTCCTTATTCTTCGGTGATGATGTATGTTCCATGTATTTTTGTACATTTTATCAAGAGTTTATATCTTCTTATATAATTCTTGTCTTATCAACAGTTTGTGACAATATTCTAACACCCGCAAATAGAGACAACGGTAGAGAGACTTTAAATTTGCGCCTAATTTTCAAAAGACGGTCAGATAGATTCACAATAGAACTCCAACAAAGACCATGCACAACTACATGTGTAAATTACAAACAGATTGACACGCACATCTCTAGGCAGCACCTGCAATCGGGGGATAATATAAAAAAGCGTCTATAAAATAATTCTATTACTTTTCGTAAGTATTTTTATAAGTATCTACACTTTAGTAACAGACGTTCGTTCACTTATATAAGCATTTTCGTCAAAATTAAAAAAAAAAACTTCGTTATATTGTAAAAGCATCATAACACGTTTTCACGTTATTTCAGATAGTATAGAAACTACTCCGTGGCAGTTGTGTCGAACTGTAATGGAACTGAGAAATAATTTCACATAGTATAGAAAATAATCCCTGGTAGTTGTGTCGAACTGTAATGGAAGTGAGAAGGATTTCATATTGTATAGAAAATAATCCGTGGTAGTTGTGTCGACCTGTAATGAAAGTGAGAGATAATTGCGTTTTGACCCATAATTTTTCCCACTTTGCTAGAATGGCAAAATCGAAGATAGGCATCTTGGATTAGGCAAAAACATTCATTGCTCGATTAGAAACCAATGGTTGTGATCCGTTCGGTCGAAGGTCAAAGAAATGTCGTCATTTTTTCATATTTTTAAGTCTGACTTTCGATCCCATAAAAATATATGCTATATGAGCGTTCGCCATTACAACATAGGTATTCCCTTCCTAAAATTTTGTCAATCGACTTGCTAACATTGCTGCAATTAACGTTAAACTTTAATACCAACTAAGAAACTACGCCCTCAACCAGAAGTTTTTATTGTGCTCTGCTTTGCTAATTGGATCAAATTATTCACCTTAAATGCGTTTCCTATTTTACCGCAAAATAAAACTGTCAAGTCTTCGATATATATGCTGTTGTCTTCCCCTTCCATAAAGTATAACTCAGCATTGTCCGCAAGATTTAAAATATCATAAGATTTTGCTTTAAGCAGCCGGATGTATCGCGATAAGTATTTGGTAAAACAGCCGCGGGAGAAATGCTAATCGTGTTTTAATTTTTACTCCCAAAAAATTCCATTTGATACCGACTCCAAATCCGAATCACTATAGTGAAGCACTAAAGCAATTTTTTCTTGTCTGCTTAAAAATATCCAAAGAACTCAAATATTCTAACTGCTCGACCTTACTATCTCTAATGAATCCTGAACTTTATCTCGGCGTCAAAGTTGTTTGATTTAAGGCTTTTGTTCCGGTATCTAGTACATATTTGTTTCAAAGTTTAGGCTACCTCTCCAATCCAAGTCACGTTCAAAGTTTTCGTTTTCTCTCCCCTTTTTTTCGACTTCAAGCTTTACAACAACGGACGCCAAGCAAGTAATAGCTACTGGCCAAGTAACTACTTTAAACCAGAACTTTGCGGAATTAGTTGTGCCAAAAGAGTATTTCCGAGAGATGAAAAAGAAAAAAGAGGCGCATTTAGCTTGTATTCAGCAAATGCTTAGATAATGCGCGGGGTTAGTCCTACGGCGCATCTATATGTAATAAAGCGATTACTTGAGAGGATGAGCGCATTAGACTCGCCTCAAAGTGAATATGACACTTTTTCTTATTTCTTTTGAATAAGAATCCCGAACAATAAATTTGTCTAAAACCACTAAACATTGTTTCTGTGTTTTACTTTTGTTGTAAGCAGTCAAAACGAAAAAGAAAATCAAACCGCATACCAAAGCTAAAAAATACTGTTTTCTTTCCCTTCCATTGTTAACGAAAGCTTACAGAAAGAACAACTTCTTAAACAATGAACAAATGTCAATTAAGTTCTTTTAAAATTTATATGAAACCAAAGTTTTGTATATCAAAGCCTTTGTGTACTCGTATAGCGAAAGAAAGTAAAACGAATGTACTGATGACTTTAATGCTACACAAAATTTACATGAACAATAGATAACTTGGCAAGTACAGCTAAATAATTTACAAATAGATAGGAGTACTTGTAAACTATATGGTCGTCAAGTATGAAATTTTCAGATAATAGTTTAAATGCTTGCTGTACAACATTGCACTTATCTACTTATCTACAAATCCTTGACGGCTCAATATATTGAACTGTGAGATACGTCCTGCTTACATGCCGTCAAACTTTTGACAAGTTGTATAATTCTTATCGCTTCCTTTTGAATATAAAAAGAATCGAAATAATTAAGTTTATAGACATGCTTTGAGATAAGCAAAAGAAAAAAAAAAAGGAAAAAAAACAAACAACGGAATCACAATGGAACTGTGCTCATAAAAATTTACTCTATATTGAAAAAGAACATCTGCACTTCCACTTAATTTCTCATTTCTCGCTTGGGTAAAATTTTTTCCTTTACATTCATTGCATTTGTGACCAACTATTTAATATTCGAAATTCTTAACATTTCCGTCTATGTTATATGAAAAAGGGGAGAGGTCTGCTAAATAACATTTTTCCACATCGTTCCACTTCAAAAAAGTTCGATTTTATTATTACAGTTGCTAATAATATTCGAAAAAAGGGGAAAAAGTTTATTTTTAACATTTTTAGACAACAATCATTTGGTTGCGTGCAGGTTTATTTACAATATGTAAACAACCATTTGGTTGCGTGCAGGTTTATATTCAATATGTAAACACAGCCATTTGGTTGCGTGTAAGTTTATTTTCAATATGTAAACACAGCCATTTGGTTGCATGTAAGTTTATTTATGTTATACGTATTTTCTGGTGAAAATTATGCCTCACATTAGTTACAGCGGTTCTGTTAATTAATTAAACTCGACTCGAATAAGTTTGAAAGAACTGGATTGCTTCAGCTATTCGCAAGATGACGTGGGATTTTCGGCGCGATTAGGTTCTCAAAAATTTACGGGACTTGCAAAAAAAAAATCGAATAGCAATTCGATGGATAGTTGACAAAAAGCCCGCAGAGGCCTACAAAAAAAGGAATTTACGCGTTAAAATTTTATGATGGTATATTCTGTCTATGTACATAACAATTTATTTCGGTCTGTGCTTCTTTGAAGTTTTTAAAATTGCCTCCATTCTTACATTACATCAACAAATGTCTCCACCGTTCATAATGATATTTATGTGAGGACAATTGATAATTTGTGAAATGTTTGGATGAAATTTTGTGCACTGATATGGCGATCGGACTTTTTCATCTACTCCCCATATTAAGCTTTATTTGAATAATTGTGTTTATTTTATTATCTACATATTTGTATAGGATTCATATCAACAGCAAGCAGTTATTGACGGCGAAGCTGCCCTATTGGATATACTCGATAGGGCTGGTTGTTGTTAATTTTTTAATTTATTTTGTTTTTTCAAATATCGTTTAGTTATTCAATTGTCTTTGTGACTTTCATATCAAACGCCCGTTAAACACACTAAGTTCATGTACAATATATTATTATCATTATTATTAAATTTTGTTATTTAGTTAAGGAAACAAGAAAATGAGAAATGCATATATTAGAAAATATGTTAATTTATTTTTAAAGAACACGCGCATAAGCCCATCTATTATAATTAATAATTATTACATTCATAGGAAAACACTTCTTCTGCAGGGAATACTGCTTAAGGTGCATCATCACAATTTGCATGATTATATCACAGGCTGTTTACAAAACAGTTTTCATTTCGTTTGCCCGGGTTGGGTATGATTTCTAGTTTTGTAAAGGAATGGCAACCATTTTTAGTCTTCAACATAATACATGATAATTTACTTTGAATCTAAAATTTTTCGATTTGGAATTTTTAGGAAGTAGGGAAGCAGACAGAAACAACATATGGAGACCATTCGGGACCGTTAGGTACATTATTTTGCAAAACCATAAGACTAATGAAAAGGAACAAAAACAAAAATCGTTACTTAACGGCAATTTTCATTGTTATTGTTCATTTTCGCGATCTCCATTTGTAAGTTTTGATCTGCTCGAAAAGATTGCACAAAAAATGTTATTTTCTAAGAAACAAGAGGAAAAAATCCTTTTGATGAAAAAAGTCATGTTCATGTGAAATTATTTAAAAAGTCGTTTGTGATAAAAACTAATGGGATTACTGAAACAGAAAAAGCAGTTCGCATTTTGTCAAGCAAAGAAAATGGTGTAGGCGCAACGGCTGGTTACGATGACGATGATATACAGAAATTAGATAAGCCCGAAAAAACAGAGACGCTCAAACATAGTTCTAGATTGCCTCTCGGTATGAACTTAGCCAAAGATAAAGATGGTAGGATGACAACGCAACCTCCATCGCCGCCAACACCTGAGGAAGAGAAAAAGCCTCAATCCCCTGTAGCGACGAATGAAATCGCCCAAAAGGAGGCCAATCAATTTACTGTGGATTCCGAGGAATCAACAGAATTGCATCAAGCGACTGTGCATTTGGAAATTAAATTAGAAATAGTGGTTTCTGGAAGCCCTCTTAACAGCTTACAACACGATTTGAAAGCAACCAAGAAAGGGGACAACGTGTCGAACAGAAAGATTAGTGTTAACTTCTTTGATCATAAGTATATCTCGTCGTAGTATATCGCAAATCGTTGATTTGTCTACAAAGTTTTTCTTGTGATTGCTAACTCTAGCTGCAGCTTTTTTTTGCTATACTTATTATCTATATGGTTTTATTTTTTTGCTACCTGTCAAATGTTTTTGGGAAAAAACGTTGAAAAAGTAGTGAAAAGTTACTATTTTTGCAATATAATCTTTTGGCTCCCAACTTGAAATAGACAATATTTAAATATAAAAAATCGAAATTTGAGGAAATTTTCGTAGTGACGGTACTTACACTTAAAATACAAAAATTGATTGAAAAGCAGATGATGGAAAAGCCGGCAGCTATATCTCTACCACAGCCTACTCATATGACATAATTTCGCGAAATAGTGGTTTGGGAACCTGTAGTGTTTTTCCGATATATTCACAGAGCATGGCCAAATTTTTCCCGTTTTTTCACAAGTAGAAATATTTATCGTTTTACCAATGTTGTAATTTACGTGAAGTGAGCAATATTGCGAATAATACATGTTCTCAGTTTAACCTCATATTTTATAATCTTGTTACATAGAATAAAATTGTAACTCATGTAACGAAACTGAAGTATACATAACACAAATGTCTTATTTTCAACGCTTCATGAAGGAAATCAGACTACAACTATAACGTTCTTACTTATTTTGCTTTTAATAATTTTTCTTCAACAATAGATGATTTATTGGGCTATGCAGAACAGGTTCAAGCACAAAGTTCTTTACACGAGCGTTAATAAAGTTATTGGTTAACTTTGCATCCTCTCGCGTTTGCGACATAACCAAAATCATTTTATGAGAAGTTTTGCTTTTTCCTGTTTTTAATAGGCTTCATATTTCATTTTATGGCACTTTATTTATTTAGAAGATATTTGTTATTTTAAATATTTTGGGATTTTGTTTATTTATCGAAAAATTTTAAGTTGATACAGAGCGATGAGTAACAACAGCAATTTAAGATATGTATTAGCGTCAAGGTAGTAAGTGTACATGCATATGCATTAGAGTCTCATATAGGAGTGCAGATATATTAGACGAATAGAAGGATTTGTGAAGGAATATTGATTGAGATCATTTATATGTTCAAAAAAAAGACAAAATTGCGATGCAAGCCGCCAAACTCATCAAAAGATTAAGCTTCTGAAGGGATCATGATGAAAGTTACACTATAATCTTATATTTTTTTTTCTATATATATGGTCAATTGCAAAGGGGAAGTCGCCTAAGCGTGTAACACGGACGACAGAAAGCAATGTAGTTCTCGATCGGTAAACGTCGATGGAAGTGTCGAAGGCCAGGACCTTAGCCGTTGTGTCGCTTTATACGTATTTAGCAAATATCAGGCGACCACCTTCAGAAGCAGCTTCACCGATCGGGCCGAAACCACCTCCATAAACGATTCCAAAAATCACTACAGTTATAACAGTCCAAAACATAACAAAAACTTGCCAAGCGTCAGTGTAAACAACGGCTCTTATGCCACCCTGCAGATGTATGTGGGGGTGTTGTTAGTACTATTCGCGAACAATCACTGCAAACATTCAAAGAACTTACAACAAGAGTATATGCGACACACAACACACACATTATCGTACTAACAATGATTGCATGAACACCAGTTACTGAAATTAAGGAAAAGAAATGGAATGAAAACTTGTCAGGTCACGATATAATTTGTAACGGCCGCGAACAAACCTTGGATAGGGTGTCTGTCGGTCTGTGTCAACCGCAAGTATCGCAATAACGGCATGCCGTTAGACAAAATCGTGTGATTTTGTGGTACCGTTTATAAATCGCATGATCTTGCGGGATATGATTGTTTTGTTCTTTTCCTTTTTTTTTCTTTTTTCATTAAAACAGGCAAAATCGATTGATTTTGCGGTATTCCTTTTTTGCTCTTACAAAAACAGGCAAAATCATGTGATTTTGCGGTATTTCTTTTTTCTTTTGTTTTTGCAAGAACAAGCAAAATCGTAGGATTTTGCGGGATCTTTGCTTGCTTTTGTGAAAGTAGCGGCAAGCCGCTATAGAGAGCAACAGAAAGAAGAAGAGAGAAATTGAGCAGGAATGAGAAGTCTGTCTGTGTTTTATTTCTAAAATAGAGAGGAGAACGACTTGGCCTCTGCTGAGGTGCGGACGTGTCCGCGAGCTGTGAAAGTTATTATTAACTTCAACTTTATTTAATAAATAGAAATTTAAACGTTTTGTAAGACGCAGCAGTGAATCAAAATAGCAAACAAAATATTGAAATAAAAAAGATAGAGGGATGCCTTTTGGTAGTTCGAAGAAAAACAATTATTAAAGAGAACTAATAAAAAGTAAAAAACAAATAAAACCTAGAACTAATAAAAGTGCAAATAGTTCCTTCTTGTAAACTTGGTGAACTAAATTCCAAATTTATATGTTATAACCCTGCTGATAATTTTTTCGTCTTAGTAATTTAAGAAATCAGTTTATTGGGTATTTTGTAATAAAAATTAAGTACAAAATCAGAAATACCTCAAATGTTGCAAAACAAAAAAATAATCACGAAGAGCGAAAAGTAATAAGCATATGAAAGGAAAATTACTAAATCCGAAATTTGTGACCAGAAATATGTGCAAGTAAAGCAAAGAAAATATGTAAAACTAATTTTATAGGAAAAGAAAACTTACCAAATCTGAAATTTGTGAACGAAAATATATGCAAATAAAGCAAAGAAAATATGTAAAGCTAATTTTATGGGGAAAGGAAAAATTACTAAATCTGAAATTTGTGAACTAAAATATATGCAAATAAAGCAAAATAAACTAAAATTGCAAATCAGTAACAAATATGACTGTTTCAGCTTTTAATTAAACCAAAAAGAACAGAGAGAGGAAAAAAAAAAGGAAGAAATTTCTCCATCTGCTTGATCGTGTGCTAGTGTTTTACATGAATAAATAAGACCAAATTCCCTTTCATACAATGTGAGGATTTGAAGCAGGCAACAACCCCTTTGCTGTGAACAGGAACCGCCGATGTAGCAGCTACCGCAGCAGACACTACACCTACACCAATTGCATCACGTATTGTAAGTCATCTTAGTTCATTTAATTCCTTTTTTTGTCCCCGATGTGTGGCTGAGCGCGAGCTGCCACCGCTGTAGCTGAGATGAAGGGGGTGTGACAGACGGACGATAGACAACCGACGAGACCTTTTAATTTTTTTTTGTTGTATTCTTTGTCATGAGGCTCAGGGAGCCAAACCCCTGTCAATAAATACTCTCTACCGGCAACAAAGGGGCTAGTACCGCGACAAATTGATTACCTTCCTGGAAAGTTATAGATGGAACATGGAAAATCAAACATGTTGAAATGTTGCAATGTGATGACGTCAACCATTTAATATTCTATCTAGGCCACTTCACAAAGACTTTCTCAAACTACAGAAAAATGCTTCCATTTAGACCATTTCGGATTCGATTTGTCCTTGAACGAAAACACGTCAGTCCTCGAGATGTCATCGAAATAATTAAAGTTGAACATAAAATGAACATCAATCGATTGGTATCGGTCGGAAGGACAGACAACCAGGCTTTAATTCAGATTTACAAATGTCTCATGTCATTCGAGATGTCGCATAGATCCGTCCAAAGTAACATATTTGTTACTACAAGCCTCTTAGCGTATATAAATGATGAAAAATAATATAGAATCGAATTTGACATATATGGGAGCTGTGATCGCCGCCACTTCCCTATTCTCCGTTTCTCTTTTCCAAATAAATTTATATTTGAAATTATGTGTATGTGTATATATATATATATGTAAATATTTTGGATGACGTCTTTATTAAAGATAGGCGACGTTATCGCAACTACGTTAAGCATAAGGCAGCTGCTGTGAAGCGCCAACATAATAATTACGGCTTCGCCGTTCATCGCAACAAAACATTCTACGTTAGGGGTAAAATATTACCTATCATATATATTAGGGCAATTTTGTGTGTGCATTTACAAATTTCTAATAATTCTCTGGCGGTTCAACCTGATAACAATTAGGGGGCCAAATTTGTTCAAGAGTTACGTGAGCAAGAAAAGTGTAAACTTATGCATTGTGCGGAACCTATTAAAGGTAAAATTAAGTTGAATACGTTCTCACCTCGTCCATTATAAAGAATACGGAACAAAGGGTTCGTACAGCGTTATTAAATCGCATTCCCATGTACTACGAATGATATTAAGAAAGACAATTGCAAAAAACACGCGGAATTCAACGGACAAACCTCGTAAGACGAATGCACGCCGAGTACATAAAACGGGTACATAGGTGTATGCCACGGGAAATGCCATTGCAATTATAGCAACAGCAATCAGCGAGTACTGAGTGCCATAATAATAAATTTTTGATACCGTACCCAATATAGTGTCGCCATAGACATAGCTGTAACGTTATTATTTTTGAAAGTCATCAACTAAAGGATGCGTAGATATTAATTGCACGTACCTTCCAAATATAATAGCATAAGAGGCAAGAGATTATTGCCGAGGGATTAAAGATATGCAAAAAATTTCTTGCTGAGTTGGACAGCTTAACTTGGTCGTGCAATAACATAATTATACACACCACTTATGGTAAAGGGTATATTAAGTTAGTGTCTTCGTATGTAACACGCGGAAGGGCTTAAGATTAACCCAACTTTTATTATACCGATCGATTCTGATTTGATATAATCTTGTTTGTCCGTCTTATGCGATAGAGCCAGCGAAAACCGGAAGACAGTGGAAAGATTTAGAAGCGGGGTGTACATGAAAAGAAGGAAGGATGGCATTATCTACAAAATACGCCTAATGTACGACTACATCCATCTTGTAATCGCTAATTATCGCTTGATGAAACGACACGGGCTCTTCGACCATGCTGTCCCAATAAAATTAAAAGACGAGTATCTGAAGGAGGCAAGCAACGCCGTTTGTGATTTCTGGCTGAATAGATGGGTCGTAACGTTTCCAAGTGTAATATGCTTGAGCAGCAAACTGTTGTCAATGTGTATTTATGCGCAATTTTTCTCCTTACCGTTGGATTGGTGAGAAATACTCACAGGTGCTTTCTTCAGAAAATTAAGCGCCTTTGCAACAAAAATTCTCCCTCGTTATATTTATTTTATTCATATAAAGCAAAAAAAAATAAAAAATAAAATAGACTAGGAATTACAGGACAGTTCAAGTTGCGCATGGCTTTCACATACTATACAATGCCTTTTATTCGTAATACCTTCCGTCGACAGCAATAGCGGCAGTTTCAAGTAACAGGCTCAGTGTTATCTTGCGGTTTTGGCATAAACTTGCGAAAGAATCTGATAATTTTTCTTCTTTCAAAAATCTTTGAGGAAAAATTTATTTAATTACGTAGTTATTCTTTTATGACAATTTAAATACATGGTGGTTACTACACATTTCGATCCTCGTAATCGAAAAAATATTTACTACATATTTCAAAGCCATTTGAAATTTTATATGGTATTATTCTTTGCCATAAAATGTAGAACAATGACCAAGGAATCCCTTTTTGCGTTTCTTCCTAACAAATCTATTGTCGGTCATGCATAATTGGGCATCTTAGGAAGTGAAGATTTTACGCTTTAGCTTCAAACAAACAATAATGAAAGAGTCAGGGAAGATGTCTCTAAATATAAAATGTTCTGTCTCTTAATGTTTTCCCAATAATTGGTTACTAATCTGATCGATCCGTTTCTTGTTGGCTCTGTGAGCGCTTTGGTCACGCAAAGTGTGTCGGTATTCTGGGCCGTGCTGCTGACGCAATCGATGACTCGTCCAAAGGCTTAAGATGGTCAAGTCCTGACTGTAGGCAGCGGGACATTGACTTTTATAAACTTTTCACGGAGACGCGAAATGGTTTCTCGGAATTGAGTAGAAATCTCGGCTCCTTGTGGGAGAAGTTTGAGCTAATTAAGTCTAGGTTTGATGAGTGTCGTTTTATTCGGCACTAATCTTCTACCCGTAGCGTAGCGTGTGGGACGTCACCTCTGGGTTTCTCCAAATCTGATTCGTTGGTACAAGTTACCGCTCCCTCTAACTCTAAAATGAATATTAATGTTTCCGATATTGCTGAGTCGGTTGGTAGCAAAACAGTTACAAACAAACCGGCAAGTCCGTCGGTTTTAAGCTACGCCGAAGTGGCAAGGGTATCTCCGCCCAGAGCCGCCGCTCACTCTAATCAAGCGCCATCGCCTAAAAATAATGAAGTGAAAAATAAATCATCCTCTCCCCCTGGCTGTTCACGTGTGAACGCTGGTCACCAGACTGTGCAATTTTCACAAGCTGTCGGTACAAAGGCGATAACCCCATCTACATTCTCCCCAACTCTAAACTCTCCTATCGTGGACCCCCCTCCTGTTCCAAGTAACGACATTTGCTTGACGGCAGTTCCTCCCAGAAATGCTAGATTTGTGTCAAGACTGGCACCTGAAACATCGGTGGATAACATAAAAAGTTATCTGGCGGCGAAAGTCCCATCAGTCAACTTAAAGCGCGTTAACATTTTCAAAATGGCTCCTTCTCAATCTAGGGCAATCTCCTCTTTTAAAATATTAGTTCCGACTGAAAACAGTGATATGTTGTTAAACAAATCACTGTGGCTAGTAGGATCCTTAATTAAGGAATTTATCCCTCGAGATCGTCCCCGTAATATCAAGGCAATAGTCTTGTCGCCTTCCAAAAAATAATTGTTTCTTCAGGCCCACTATCTCTCATTTATCAAAATGTTAGGGGCCTAAATTCGAGAATTCGTTCCACTTTTCTAAATTTAGTGAGCACGTAGTTTTTCTGTTTGGCCTTTACTGAAACTTGGCTAAAACCCGATCTTTATTCGTCGAAACTTTTTCATAATTCTTTCCAAGTCTTTAGAAATGATCGAGTGAATCGCATTGGTGGTGTTGTATTAATTGCCATATCTGCGTCAGACCCGTCCAATTTAACTGAATTTTCCACTTCTCCTGACGTTGAATTTATCGCTATCCGTGCGAATATGTCTGATAAACATCTATTTGTAACCTGCTTCTATATTCCCCCAAATTCTGATATCTTCATTGAAGAGAAACGCGCTGCCCTCATTTGTGAAGTGACCAAACGGTCTAGACCCATCGATTTGGTCGTTGCATTGGGTGACTTCAATTTGCCTCAAGTCACTAGGTGTAACACTGATAATTCTGGATGTTTGGTTCCTACTTCAACGTCTGATAGGGCTGTTGTGTTCTTTAGTGAATTGTTTGATCATAATTTGGGTCAATATAATCGTACCCCTAATTGTAATGGTAGACTGCTTGATCTCTGCTTTGCCAATTTTCCCGAAATTAACGTAAATCGTTGTCCACCTTTTAGTTTACCTGAGGATCCTTATCATCCATCAATATGCATTTCCTTTCATCACATGAATGATGGTTTGTTGAAATGCCTTAATGTGCCAAATCAAACTTTTTTAAATAATTATTATGATTTTCATAACATCAATATTGTATTGCTAAAACATCGTCTTACACATTTGACCCTTGATTTCTCAACTGGTAGTATTGAAAGCTTATTGTCATCGTTCTACAATACATTAAATATAGCTATTGCTGCATCTGTTCCGATCAAGCAGTGTCGACCTCGAAGCAGGTGTCCCCAGTGGTTTAATAAGACAATTAAATATCACAAGAATAGAAAAAATTCGCTATTCAAAAAATATTCGAAAAGTGCCTCTGTGCTCGACTATGTCGCTTACTCGGTGGCGAGGCATAGATTTCACTCCCTCAACCATCATTATTACTGCAGATACCTTCAGTTCATTAAATCCTGTCTGTTTGCTAATCCTAAATTCTTCTTTAAATTTGTTAACTCTAAAAGAAAAATATCCACATATCCCTCTCATGTTTCTTTTAATGGCTCTGATTCCTCGGATGATTTTGAAATCTCAAATCTATTTGCTGAGTGTTTCCGACGAAACTTTTCGATTGCTAATTTCGATTTATCAGCAAACTACCCATATCCTCTAACTAACTCGGTTTCAATACCTAGCTTGGTTATTTCGGAAGATGACGTTTTTAAAGGGTTGAGTTCTCTAAAATATAGCTGTTCGCCTGGACCTGATGGAATTCCATCATGTGTACTTAAATCTTGCGCTGTCGAGTTATGTGGTGTGATCTCAAAGATTTTTAACATGTCCTTGTATTTAGGTGTTTTCCCTTCATGTTGGAAGAGTAGTTTTCTTATTCCTAACCACAAAAGTGGAAGTAGACAATTTGTTGAGAACTACAGAGGCATAGCTAAGTTGAGTGTCTTACCCAAGTTGTTCGAGCGTATTGTGACTCAGCATCTGGCCTTTGCCATTAATTCGTATATTTCTCCGCACCAGCACGGCTTTCGGAAAGGGCGATCTACAGTCACCAACTTGTTAGAGTTTACCTGTCATGTTTTCAAGGCTTTTTCTAGTGGCTCTCGCACAGATGTTATTTACACTGATTCAAGTAAAGTATTTGATATGGTTAACCACGGACTACTTATCTTTAAACTCCAAGCCTCTGGTTTCCCACCCTACTTAGTGAAATAGATAAGCTCTTATCTGCACAATAGATCCTTCAGGGTTTTGTTTAACTTCATCACCTCGGATGAATTCCCCGTTACGTCTGGCGTACCTCAAGGAAGTCACTTAGGTCCCATTTTATTTAGTTTATACATTAACGATCTCCCATCGGTGGTTAACTCCAGCCAGATTTTAATGTATCCTGATGATGTGAAACTGTTTTCTTCCTTCTCTGTTGAATCGCAATCACATCAGCTTCAAGGTGATTTGGATAATTTTGTTGCATGGTGCTCTTTGAATCTTCTGACACTAAATGAGAGTAAATGTAAGAAGTTTTCTTTCTGAAAAAGAAAGTTATTTATTACTCGATTCGATCACAGATTTAGGCGTTCTATTTGACCATAGGTTACGTTTTAACTTGCATATTGAGCTCTCGATTAGCAAAGCTAGGTCCGCGCTTGGTTTTATAAAAAGGTGTTCCAAAGAGCTTGATGATCCCTACATTACGTAAAGGCGGTACATGTGTTTGATTAGACCCATACTCGAGTATGCCTCAGTTGTGTGGTCTCCTTCATATAGGTGCTATGTAGATTCAATTGAATCTGTTCAAAAGCAATTCTTGCTGTTTGCCCTTAGAAATTTGGGTTGGGATCCGATTGCCTCTCTTCCTCCATATGAATATAGGTTGCTTCTGCTGTCCCTACCGTCTCTTGAGAAACGTAGGTTTATTACTTGGTGAAATAAGCTTTAATGTCCCCAACCGCTTCTCTAGGCACTTTATCTTGGTTAAGCTTAATCAGTGTAAATTTAATTATGAGCTGTTCAATCCGCTCCGAGTTGTTTGCAAGAACCTAAATGATATCTATCACTTATTCTCATTATCGGACTCTTTAAAGTCCAT
>NW_023998566.1:83379-106674 GCF_014805625.2 Glossina fuscipes
TATACTTATATTAAATTTTATTATTGATTAATATAAGTTTTGTATTATGAGCCAATTGAACTCGACTAATATTTGGTTAGTTGAGTTTCTAGTATAAGTAGAATTAAAAGAAATAAATAAATAAGAAGCTGTAATCGAATCAAGTTTAACAATATTTCTCGATATTTTGAAGCATATTTTAAAATGAGCGAAAATTTTTTGCATTCGTGATAAATCTCAAATGAAATTGAGCTATTTATTGGACTGGGCTCATGTATGAGGCACGTTTAAGTTACACAATTATTTTTGCGATATGCACTATGGCATGTGCGTATAGAGGGAACATGCGAATATAACATGCAGACGTTCATATTCCCCCTCTTTTGAAGTTGGAGACATGTGAATATGTCCAGTGATCAAATCTTTAATTCCCTCTTTTCTTGTTACTGTTTTCTTGTGTGTTATTTCTTCTCTTTACCAAAAATTTTTAATTTGCGTTTATTACCTTTTCAATAATCTTCTAAATAATGTTTTTCTGTCAAACATCATCGAAAAATTTACCGAAATAGCACTGATAATTGTTCATTTCTAAAAGTTCTTTGATAAGTCTTGCATTCGCCGGTCTTTTAAAATGTAAGTCTGCATTTACTAATGTAGAAATATAGCGAATCAAATTGATTGAAATTATTCCGTTTGAAGTGCTTCAAGTTACCTGTGGGTAAAAAGTTCCAGATAGTCCATATTGATTTCTTCTAATTTCGTTGGTTTTGTTGATCCAATTACTCCAACGGGAAGGGTAGTGCCCACTCCAACAGGATTTGTCCAGTGGTATGACATTAAAAAAACCGGATTTATGTCAGGTTGTTCTTGAGGTTCAGGTAGAGTAGCATTAAAAGGACATTCCGAGACGCTAAAAGGGATTTTGTCGCCTACGACTAAATCCATGTAAGAGGCAATCTGTATACCAAAGACAATCCAACCGCCCATTAAATAAGCAATTATTCCGCCTGTTAATGCGCCTATACTGTTCGTCCAAGGGAATATATACGTTTATTATTCATACCCAAATATAAAGTAACCAGGGCCGACACTATCCCGGGTTTATATTTGGCCTCGCCCAAAGATAATAAAATATCTATAGCTTCCTTACGAGCACCTTGAACAAGTAAAAATTGGACGATAGCGAATTTGCTGGCAAAAGCTTCTTCTTTATTCGCAGTACTAGCTGCGTGCTTTTGCAGCAATTCTACGACCTCTTTGTGCTTCTTATCCTTGGTGAATTGAACGGCTCTGATAAGTAGAGACTGAAAGTACATATCAGGATATTGTTCCGCTAACTTCGTGCTGAGTAGATGTATCTGATCACTGGCGTTCGTAAACAATGCTAGAAGACAATTATTAAGAGCAACAGCTTTTTTCTGTCGTGCCGTCAACTTGTGCTCACAGGCATCTGCAATAACTTACTTCCATTCGTGTAAACTTTGATATAAGACTTTCCTTTCGGTTAACACCATTCATTTGCTCGTCTGCTTGTATGTCGTGACCGATTTCAACAATGCCTGCCGAGAATCGGATATAATAAAATAATTTTATAATCAAATAATTTTATTCCAACGGCTTACCTGTAAACTAAAAGCGATATACATGGAAACACTGCCAGAAAACATTGTACCAATTGCACCGAAACGACCATCATCACGAAGGCTTCTTCCACACAATCGCAAAGTAGAAGAATGTGCAGAGCCTGATTTTTACGGTTTTCCGCACCACCCTTGGTGTACCGTGATAGGCGCGTTTCCAATTGTTTTAAATGGCTGGCTCCCCAGTAGGGCTACACCATTATATACATATACATATACAATATTATTTACAACAATAATAATAATAATAATAATAATACATAGGAATACAAAATAATATGTGATATGATAATACGTAATAAATAAAAAGCCCCGCTAATACATACATATATATAAAGAAATAAAAATTACTGGTATGCCGGTGTGCTGACATCTGCAAAAGAAAAAGAAATATTGTGATTAATAAATTTTATATACAAAGATGATCACAAACTTACCATTGGCCTATGGAAGTATCCCATTCTGCTGAAACGATGAGTGGAGGTGCAGAAGGAAGCATGCTCGATGATCTAAAATAAAATAAAAAGAAATGAATAAATTATACATAATAATAAGTAACGATAAATGCAAAATTTCCTTTAGCATGTAGCGAATCTTCGTCTATATGAGGCGGCGAACGGATAGCTGGATTTGATTTTGCGGTCGGATCTAAAGCACGACTTCAAAATGCTGATACATTTTTAACTCTTTTTTGGACCCAGTTTTTGTCAATCAGTAGCAAATGTATGATGAAGCCTAGGAGGTTAGTCCGGTGACTTCTTCCATTGGGGCAGGAGCCTCTTTTCTTGAAGAAGGCAAGCTGCTTCACTATTGTCGCCTGGGTGCGCTTGCCGATGTTGGGCTCAACCATGTGAAATCTTATAGTTGTCAAGTAGATGCCCATGGCTTCCAAGAAAACTTCAAATAGTTTGTGTTTCGGAAATTCGGCATTCAGTTACTTATGGGCCAGGATTTGGTCGTGTTTCGGGTCATTAGCGACTAGTTTGACATCTTGGCATCTTAGCTGCTTACAGATGGATTGGGCTATTCCATAGCCTATGAGCAGCCTGAAGTATGTCGCCTCGTTTGCATTTAGCTGTCTGCCACCTACTTTGAATGGCGCCCCATTCAGGTCGTATGGCAGAAATTCATCTTCGGCCTGGGCTGGTGTTGCGTAATCCAGCTTTTCAATCAGGTGATAATCGTCATCAGAGCTGGATCCGCTTTTCGAAAATTCGATTTGTTGTTGGTTCAGCGGATGCCCAGCTTCATGACATCTTCCACGGGTCTTGTTCTCGTTCTCCTGCCTGGCGCCACCTTGCAGAAAAATTTCTCCAAGAGGTCTTGGCTTACCCTGTAGGCGTGTATAGTTATGCCAGGGTAAGCCACCAGCAGGTCATCCATGATCTTCTCGAACTTGTTGATGGTGTTCAAGGTGGGCCTAGTTATATCAGCCGTCGGGAATTTATTTGTTAGACAAGTTTTCACTTTCGCCAGCACCGCTTTCTGTCCTTCCCATTGGGCGCTGCTTATCTTGCCCGTGTGTATAACTTCGCATAATGCAGTCAGAGCAGCGATAACTTCGTATGTCCGTAAATCTTTTTCTTTATAAATAATTTTTCTCTGCACAGCAACGTCCAAGTCTGCCACTGTTGCGGGAGTTAATAGCTGCATACAGTCTTTCAGCGATGAGGCAGCAGTATTGATCAAGCATGTACCTCTTCTCTTTAAATAATTTGAGGTGCTAAGTTTTCCCGCATGTGCCGTGGTGACGATGGTAATGTCGAACAGTTTCTTGTTCCTTGCCATTATATAGTAAATTGAATGCATTAGATGTATATAGTCGACCAGATGGTATATCGTATAAACGGTGCCGTCCGCTCGCTTTCGTTTATAAATTCCGTTGTTGAACTTTACCATTGTGTTTAGGTTTGCGTTGCTCCTGTCGCAGATTACTGCTTTCACTTCCAGGCCGCCCTCCTCTACGATACCTAAGCATCTGTCCAGTTCGTCTGGAGCACCGTTGTAGGCGGTTATGGCTGTGGCGCTGATCACCATGTTGAAACTTGTTAGCAGGCTACGTACACCGAAGAAGAGTACTGAGTGGTATTCTTTCGTTGTTGTAAGTTTTTCGGTGTTGTTGTAGCGGCAACCGTACAATATATCCTCGGTCCGAGAATATCTCATCTTGCCGTTTGTGTACACTTCGTGGAAGTGTAGCTGAACAACTTTGTCGTGAGGACTTAACCTCCCTACGACCTCCCGCAGCGCCTCGATATTCACTGTGAATTTCAGTTCCCGGTCTTCAGGTAGTTCAACAATTCCGCTATTCTCCGTCTGCGCCTCCACGTTCGCTGCGTTATCAGCTTCTTGCATTTTGGTCTGCAGCGGGAGCAAGGCGTCTCATCTTTTACCTCCGCGCTGCTTCCGCCGATGTGCTTAGTCCCTCGTCGTACATCCGATTATATCTACATCTGAAATTATACCTACGTCTATCGGGACTTCTTACGGATAATGTTTTTCTTTGAATGTCCGTCCGTTCCTCCGTCTGTACATTCATCTGTTCGTCCGTCTGTACCTCCATTTGTACGTCAGTCTGTACGTTTGTACGTTTTTTGATCTGCTCGGTCTCAGCTTTATCAAAACCCAAGAAGTCAGAGTAACTATACTTAGAAATATTGTCAATTTCTGGTTCAATCTGTATGATTGACTCAGAAATTTCTGGCTTAATCTGTATGATTGGCTCAGAAATTCTGGCTCAATCTGATTGATTGGCTCAGAAATTTTGACTGGTCTTACCTCGTATCCTAATATTATCGTTGGAAATCCTATTGGCAGCATGCTGCAAACCTAACTCGATCGCGTACCACAAGTACGCGCCCAGTCTCGTACATCGCATGAGACTTTTTCTAATTCCATTATATTTTGAACAGACATTTTCTACAGTTATAGTCGTGTTCGTTTTAACCGTTAATTCGTCGGCTAACATCTTCCGATCTTTTTGCCAATTTACATATTTGTTTTTTAGACCCCAGCACTGCGGATATTTTTTTAAAGTCTCACTAAATAAGACATCAGAGATAAACGGCATACTTAAATAATATTGTAATATAATAAGTAAGATGTAATTAATTTAAGGAAATGTAAGAATATATATCCTGAAAAAGAAGAAAAAAAAAACAGTGACTGGACTGAATTCGAAACTAGATAAGAATTTGTATACTTTATATGGGTTTTGAAGCTCTGGGCGTTACAAACGTTTTGGAAAAAAAATGATCCTATAACACATATAACATTAAATAGAATTGTCTGATTTTTTCCATTTTTATACAGATGCACTGCTTATAAAATACACGCCCACAATTTCAAAGATATATGTGGTGTGGTTTATGGGTAAAGAGGGAAATACCAATATTTTATTACTATTTAACAACAGAGATGCCACGAGTTTAAGTAGTACTGCAGGTGTATCCTCTGACCAATTTAGCCCATTTTCAATGCCAGCCTCCGTGCGAGTACTTCCAATGTTTGTGCCAAATTTGTCTCGGATAAGTTTCAAAAGATGATAATCAATATATGGAATTAAAGAGCTTTTAAAACTAGTTGATGACTTTTTGGTCAACCCTGTATATTAACGTTTACAGTATTGACTACAGGACGTTGGAAACAAATTCCGCCAACTATTAAATTTAGTAATTTAGTAATAGCATGGGTTTACATGTGTAAACTTTTTTTCCTTTTTAGTTCACCAAACTATTAACTGAACTTCGAGGAAACATACAAATTGAGTTGAGTTGAGTGATTATATCAAATAAATATGTAATTTGGCGTATGCTTTATTCATACTGGTGCTTAAAATATATATTCAGATAACAACTACGTAACAAAATGATAACGTTTCCATCAATTTAAATATACCGAACTGTAAGAAATAGCTAATTATTAAAAAATCTTTTAAAACTTTTAATTTTTGCTTACATTTTTCTTCGCTGGATTGTCCTTTTTATACGCTAAAGAAACTCTTAGCATATAGCCTACTGAAACTACTGTTAGTTCCTGCGTCCTTTCATCAGCCTACAATGTCTTTATAATGGTCAAGAATATAAATTTACGGGTAAAATATTGAAACTTGTGCATTCTTAATGTGGCATGATCGGCCCATCGTCACGTTCACTGAATATCCAAAATGGACCGATCTAATGTTAAAGTGAAACAGTTTATAGGACCATCTAGGATGATAAAATATTAGGAAACTTTTCGAAA
Organism: Glossina fuscipes; assembly: GCF_014805625.2. NCBI lineage: Eukaryota > Metazoa > Arthropoda > Insecta > Diptera > Glossinidae > Glossina > Glossina fuscipes. The sequence goes on from NW_023998566.1 coordinate 89,241, forward strand.
TTTTGAAAACTTGTTTGATAAGGCGAAAGTAAAAATTACTGGAAGAAAAGCCATTTAGCCATTTCTCAGCTAAAATTTCATCAACTTTAAAAAGGGTGAATACTTATTAATGACTTCTTCGATATGCTGAAAAATGAAAAAAAACGAAGTTGCTTTTTTAAATTCAATTTATTAAATTTATATTTTTTACATCTTTTTACAATAGTTTTAAATTATAACTAATAATTTTAAATTACAAATAAATTAAATATAAATTTTAAATTAATATTAACTATAAACTAAATGATATTGGCTGCATCCTTTGTTTTTGTTTTTATTTTTTTTATTTTTTTTTATTCATTTTTAAACACTGTAATTTTTAAACGCTATCATCAACCTCTGAAGGTTCCCTTTAAAGCAAATGATTTAGAGTCCAATTTTAAATCAAGATTTATTTCTTGTTTATTTTTTTCCAAACTATAATTAATTTGGTTTCTTATGGGCTAATGTTTTTAAGAACTACATGCTCATTGCTATTGCTTCGATATTTTTAATAATGCGTAACAAAGTGACATGTGTTCAAAATTCAGCATAATTCTTTTGTAAAAAGAAAAACGAAAATTATGCCGTACTTCAACTGGCTGAGTATTACATTGTGAAATGCAATACGATGCCAGGCGCCCCAATTAAAATAATTATTGATTACATTAGCATAATATATCACCTGTAGAATTAAGTATAAATAGCTTTACCAGAAATAAAGAAAGCCAATTGTTATCACAGCAATTCACACAATTCAAGTTAAACAATACCACAACTACATTCAATATTGAACCACACAACGCAAAAAGGCACTATCACAGGTTTCAAGGACAGAATTATACACATAATAGCAGATCTGAATAATCTTCAAATCAAAGAACTCGGTACCAACCTCACTAACGAACAAAAATCTGTTATTACCAATAACAACGATACATACGCCCAACCAAAAACCTTTTCCGAAGCAATTAATATTGCGCTATTGAAGGTGCGACCCAAACAAATTCATAGGTAATGAGACTAAATTACCAAAAGAAAAACTCACACAATTCCCACAACAACAATGAAAACTCCTTCACTAACCAAAACAACAGAAATCAATATCACAACAATAATCCCAATAGAAGCAATCAAAGACACAATAATCAAAACAAGAATTATCGCAATAATGATAACAACAGTGATAGAAACAATAATAATAATTCAAATACCAGTAACTACAACAATAATAATAGGAAATTTAACTATTGACATCAAAATAACAATAACAACAGAAATCAGAAAAACAACAACGAAAACAACCACGCACACGCCTCAGAAAACCAGGGAAACGGATTTCGTCCGGATTCCTTGACGATGCCCCTGAATTCGGGACCAAACATTTAAACCAGGCATCCACAAAACATATAAGTCAGGCATCCATTGAACACCTAAACCAATCAAAATCTCATATCTTCTCCATCTCAAAATTATCCAACTATGTACTACTAAATATCCACAATGCAACAAAACCCTAAATATCGTTTCTATTAGACACAGGAGCAGACATCAGACTCTGCAAAGCACTCCTTTTGGAAGACTACCCACTAAACAACGCAGAATGTATTAATCTAACAGGAATAACCAACGAACGCATAGAAACATTGGGAACCGCACATTTGAATATAAATCTAGGAAACGGAATCACTCAACATAAAATACAACTAGTAGACCAGAACTTCCTCATGAAAACCGATGGAATCATAGGAAGAGATTTTCTACACAAGTATGCTTGCAATATAAATTATGAAAATTTCTCTCTTACAATTAATACACACGATGACCAAATTCAACTCCCCATATACAATGAAATACTTAATAAAAACAACATATTTCTTCCCTCAAGATGCGAAATTATAGTCCCCATAGATATCAAAATAGACAGCGATGCTTTAGTACTAAATAGAGAAATAGAAAAAGGAATATTTTTAGCCAATTCAATAATAGCAAAAAACGGAAAAAAACACATTAAAATACTAAATACACTAGATGAAGAAATTACAATACAACACCTACATATCAACACCGAACCACTCCATACCTACCAAATGATACAAAACACCAATATACACACTCAATATGATGAACAACGATTCCAAAAAATATTACAATCCATAAAATTAGACACCGTCAACAACTCTCAAAAACAAGAACTAACAAAATAGTACTTAATAGACAGAATAGAACAAAAATATAACTTAAATACGGCTAATAAAAGAAAGTTGTCTGTTACTAAATATCGAGCAAAAGTTCTCAACCCCCTACCACCAAGAAACCTTAGGTACAGTTGAAAGAAACCACAGAGTTCTTAACGAATACTTTTTAGCCTTTACAACAAGCAATGATCGGGATAAATGGATACCATACTACACTTTCGCATATAACACTACCCCTCATGTAGAAACACAATATACTCCTTTTGAATTGATTTACGGAAAATTGCCATACATGCCCAACGAAACAGTATTAAATTCAAATCCTACATACAACTCAGAAAACTACATAAATGAGCTAAAAAGAAAATTAAAATATTCTTTAGAAAAGGCTAAAAGAGTTTTAGAAAAAGCAAAAGCAGCAAGAACACAACTATCAAAAGAAAATTTCACTAATCCAATCGAAATAAACATAGGAGATCAAATCCTATTAAAGAAACAAAACAGGAAAAGATTAGATAAATCTTATGAAGGACCCTATGAAGTAATATCAAAGAACCCAATGTCACAATACAAATTAAAGATAAGCTAAAAACTGTACATAAAAATATAATACAATAGATGTAAACTAAATTTATTTAAGAAAAATTAGCAATAAATTATGTGAACTAGGGCAAACGTTGCAAATATTAGTTTTATAATAACTAACGCATTACAATTTCGAAAAAGTGAACGATCCAAACTTTAGAAAAGTTAATTTAGTGCGAAATGTGTGCTAAGGAAATGGAAAACTTTAAGAAAAATTCGATAGATATATTTTATTCGTTCGCCATGGCTACGAAAGAATTAATTAGGCTATATGCGATCATTCTAAAGCAAAGCTAGGCAGCCTATGATCCGACCACCCTAATTTCTAATACTCCACCTTAAGTCCGAAAATAAAGTATTTTATTTCAAGGTATAAAAAAACAAATTGAAAATCGATACTAAAACAACAACATTGCAGTTCGATTACCATGGATCTTATACACGTAAGGGCTAGCCTCAAAACAAGGCACATTCTTTCGAGATGAGAATCGAAAATTGCCTCAGGGGTGAAAGAAAGTAGTACACAATACGTTGATTAGCATTTTCGACAATAAAAAACTTGGCCGAACTAATTAGTACTCACTCCCAACATATATTTCTAAAATCAAAAAAGTTCAAGATATTAAGAGCTTCATTATAAAATTCTTTTGAATAGTCCGTCAATCACATCTGGGGATACTGCAAAAGCAAAAAGGGATGTACGAAAGATATTTTTCATTATTGCAGAACGTCTAGGATTTCGGTTGACTGCTCTGCATTTCACTTCAATTATTCATATTGAACTCAGATTTTTAAAGACAGCTTTCGTTCCTATTAAGAAAGAATTCTTTTACAGTAAGAAATTTCAAAATCTTTTAAAGCAACTGTAAGCTTGATGGATTATAGCAGCGTATAGTTCAAGCAATTCTTGCGAAAAACTACAATAAACCATTAGACTGAAAAAGATAATATGCAATGTTTTAAAAAAACAAAATTTTTTTGCCAAAAATATCACGATTTATGCCTGCTTTTGTTTTCTGTGTTTTCGTAGCTTTATTATTAAAAGGTGATACCACATGCCTTCACATTATGTCCTGTTTGGAAAAAACATATTTCCACACTTCTGGGTTTTACACAAATGAAATAGAAATGACCCAAATCCGTCGAAGGATACGCTCGCAGTATAGCATAATAACTCAGAACAACTCTGTGTCCAAAAACCAAAAAAGATTTTTTGCTCATCCTTATATACACTTTGTCTACTTTTTACGCCAATAAAACCCAGAAGTATATAAAATACGTCTTTTGAAATTTTGTTGACGTCCGTTACGAATTTATACTATTTTCAATAATTCGATTATAAAAATGCTTCAAGGTTATCCAAGTGTTCTGATTTTTCTTTTTTTTTTCTTTTACTCTTTTCAGGACATATTCAGATTTATATACATTTATATACTATGCTTTGGCTAGCGATAGTATACGGAACGAAATTCGTGCGCTTCGTAATTTGGAAACATCTATTATTAACCCGTTCATATTGTTAGCATACAATGGGATCAACTTTTACAAGCTGTTGATTTCCTTGTTCGTTCAGTTAAATAGCTTTTTCCATTATTGCGAGAAAAGCAAACAGAAAAGACTTAAACAAAAAACTGATCAGATAATGGCTTAAGAAATTTCTCGAAGCGTTGGAAATACGCTGCCATTAGCTGTTTTTTTTTTGTAAGTGTCAGACAAATATATCACGAGTCTTCGACAAGCATGCGAAAGAAGTAAAGAACAAGAAGAAGAAGGAAACTATTCTTGGAAAATAACACGTAGCAACCACGAGCAGAAAAGCTTTCCGCATAATTTAAAAAAGAAATGGCTAATCCAACAACAAAAATGAACAAGTATGTACAATTGTGCTTGTACATACTTGTTGTTATATGCCGTTATTTTTTTGTGAAATCAGATGTAAGCTGCACCTACAACATTGATGAGCCTGTTTTGGTGTGATCTTCCTCTAATGACTTAAAAATGGATGAAATAAACTTTAAATAGGACACACATGACATTTGATTAAATTTTGCTTAACACTAAAGCTACCGACATTCCATGTATACCTATTTCTACCGTGAGCGGTCAAATGACCGCGTCAAAAAAACATATATAAAGTAGATAGTAAACAAAATATTTTTCTGATGCTACATTAAAAACTCGTTCCCCGCTTTTCGATGTTGTATGTTTCATTTACTTTTATGCATTTTCATCACATTTTTTACAAATTACAGCATTTTGTGTTGCACATTTTCCACATACGTATTTTTTACATTTTATACAAATTTTGTTTGTTTTGTTGACTTTACAATATCTTATTTGACAAGAAGAAACAGTGTTTGTGTTTATTGTTGTTTTTGATGAGCATTCTTGGCTTATCTGTTTCTCTTTCTGATATTCGGTCCCAAGTTCTTCTGCCAACTGAAATAAAAACTCTTGCCTCGACATTTCCTCACCCGTCGTTTCTTTATATAAAGTCCATCTTTGACATTTAGATTTTACACTATATTTTCTGGCCATTTGATGGGTTACATCTACACCCAATTTTGTACTATTGTAAACTCTAATTGTCTCTAGTATACGGGTGTCAATTTTTTCAATTTCAACGGATGCATGCATTGAACTAAGTATCAATACTTTTTTATTGGGTTTAGCTTTATAAATTGTAAGAATAAAATCTTTCGATTTGTGTAATATTGTTGAGAAGCGTGTCATACTATCCTTTGCCTGTCTCGCTAATTTTGGTAGCTCTCTTTTATTTCTCCGGATTGTTCCAACGAGAGTAGTTCTTTTTGTTAGAAGTTTACTCGCTAGTGACGCGCTTGTAAAAAAAATGTTATATTTCTCCCATGGCCCGTATATGGTTCTGCTAATTTCAAAGTTACAAACTCTTCAAGTGGGATTGATGATTCTCTCCCTTCATCTTTTCCCAAATGTGGAAAGCCGTTTACTATATATTTACTGGTTACATCGGAAGCTAACCACAATTTTATACCAAATTTGTCCGGTTTATTGGGCATATATTGAGTAAATCTACAACGTGCTTTTGTAGGAAACAATTGTTCATCTATAGTAAGATATGCTCCTGGTTTATAACAGTTCTGGCTGTTTTCGATAAATTTATACCAAACTTGAGAAATCAATGCGAACTTATCGTTTTGTAAGCGTTGGCTTCGTTGATTTTTGTTGTCAAATCGAATAAATCTCATGATTTCTGCGAAGTCATTTCGACCCATAGTTGTCGAGAAAAAGGACGGACCCCATTTCTTGTTCCATAAATATGACAAATTAATATTTTTAGCCTCATATGCGCCGCGTGCATATAAAAGTCCAATAAAAGCATATAATTTTGCAATAGATAAATTCCATTTCGTTTTCAACACTCGAAAAGCCTCTGATTCCGTATATTCTCTTACATGTTCAATCATTTTATGATCAATAATCAAAGAAAATGCTGAAAATGCTCTGCCCTTCATAATATTTCGTTTAGCGTATCCTGTTGGTCCTGATATTTCCTTGAAAATATTACAAATGAATGTTCTTCCACTGTTAGACCCTTCTTTTATTTTTTTCCAAACAGTTCCGTTCATAGCAGTTTCAATCTCTTCCTCATTTGTACTTTCGGAACTAACTATAAATGTCTTTCTTTCCTGTCCTCTACGTATATTTAAAATTTTGTCTTCGTCCGTTTCACTGTCAAATAAGTCACAATAATTTTCTGCAGTATCGTCATCAATACCGTAAACTTCTTGATCATCTTCCGAACAATCCTCGTCGATGTTATTTATTTTGTCTAATAAGTTGATATTCCACGAATGTCGGACACATCGATTAGATTGTAGATTGTCTACAATTACATTGCAGACTCCTAAAACAATTTCAAGAACAAGATTATCGAAGAATATAGTCATAAATAACATAAATTTTTCAAGCGGTCAAATGACCGCGCCCGGTCGACTAGACATGGTATAATTTTTTTTCGGAAAATACACATTAAAAAAAGTTGGAAATATTGAAAAATTGTTTGTATGTATATTTTAGGAAAAGTCAATAAGATACATGATGATACAATAACGTTTTATGCGAGAAATTTTAAACGAAAGTTTAAAAACGGTCATTTGACCGCGCGCGGTACGTTTAGTGTTAAATAAGATTGATTAGAATCCGTCCTTTACCAAAATATGTATTCATATGTATGTATATTTCCAAAACTTCCTCGTGCACTTGTGAAATGCTTTTGTTTTCTCGCTAAAAGCCGTTAGCTGGTTTTCTCATATTGACGGCATAGAACACAAATGTGCGCCGCCGTACTTGTATGCACTCGTAAATTATGCGTGTGTGTTGTTCTTTTATCAGCCATCGCTTTTTCTCGATCAGCATTAAGAACAAAGAAAAATGAAATATGACCGTTATGTGCAGAAAACTATTCTGCTCGTTGATGGCAAATACAATAATTATACGAATTACTTTTAGCATATGCACTTCAAAAAATTTCCATAATATGATATTTTATATATAAACTAATAAATAAATAAATAAGTATTACATTTATGTATATATATGTATTCATATGTATGCAGAGGGAGAATGCCTCAATGTAAGCGAAGCAAGGTTTATAAAGCGTTAATCTACATTTTTCCTTTTTTATATTTGACTATTGGGCTCATGATTTTGTGAAGTGTATTTGGGAAAAGGCAGTGAAGTTTTCTGATTACAATAATCAATCCAATTCTTCGATTCCTAATTTTTAAAGTTCGTTATATGAGAAAGGGTGGCATTGGAGGTCCTTTATTTCAGTTGAATGCATATAAACGGTTTAAGAAATTCATGCAATATGGCATAGTAGCAGCGGACAGAAACATTGGCAGTTTTTGCACTCAAATTAGCGTTGAAAATGAAATATCAGATATATTCTGCTTCCTTGGTTTTCTACTGACTACCCATAATCTTGGGCACTTGATATTATAATATCCCAGAAACCGATTTCTCGTAAACGTCAGGGGATTTTATCTATTAAGTCGACTATAATTACTTAGAATTACAACAATTAGCTTGTCACATTCTACTCTCCAAGCGTATTGAGATGGAAAAATTAATTCGTTTTAGAATTAATGTAGCTTTGGGCAGATAATACATTTTCATAATAATACATTACAATGGTACACATTCGGCAATAAGTCAAATACACTTTTTGTAATATTTCCGGGTCCAGTGTTAAATTCTCCTCAATTAGCAGAAAAAATGATTTCATTAAATCGTTAGATTTCATTATATAAGGTAAAAATGCTTAATATAACAACAACAAGTATATACAAGTATGGCGGCGCGCTTGTACATACTTGTTGTTGTTGTTGTTATATTCCAAAAAAAATATCAAGGAGACCACAACAAGATTACAAGGAAAACTATGCGAATCTGTGGCTCTCCTCGACAATAAATAAAATATATGTAATATTGAAAAATTCACTTACAGTCACAACTATGAAATTATTTCGATGCACAAAATTTAAACAATACACCAATGTCAAATTTTAGTAAATAAAATAATAATCAAATATCAAAATAATATGAAAATAATTAAAATATTTGACGGTTAACTTAAATCGGATTTTTCAACTTTTCCAAACACTTTAACACTTTTCACTTGATATAACTGCTTTTGCAGTTCTGTTCGAAATGATCGCGACGGCCATGTAAAATTTTCTTTTTTTCGCAGAAAGCCGTTATCTAGTTTTTTTCTTTTCAAAGTATATAAGAAAAGGAGCATATATGAAAAGAGCGCAGAGTTGCTTTCCTATAAATATGAATGGCGAAAATGAAATCTCACTACACTATATATGAGTTTCGTTTAATTTCTTGATTGAAAGATCGTGAATAATGATGATCTTAATAGTCGTACTATATAATATATAATCTTGCATAACTAAAAAAGGTTGCTTCTGCTGCCCCTACCGTCTCCTGAGAAACGTAGATTTGTTCTTGGCCTTTTCTTTCTAATTACAGTAATAAATGGTACAATTGACTCGCCCGTATTACTTCGTGAGATAGGCTTTAATGTCGCTAACCGGTTCTCTAGGCACTTTATCTTGGTTAAGCTTAATCAGTGTAAATTTAATTATGAGCTGTTTAATCCGCTCAGAGTAGTTTGCAAGAAACTAAATGACGTCTATCATTTATTCTCATTAACGGACTCCTTAAAGTCCATCGTCTTGTCGTACTTGAACTAACTTTTAAGGTTAAAAAGTCATTATGAGTCGAAAATTAATTGTTATTAACTATTTTGGTTTACTAAGCGTATGCATGTTTGCGATGGCTTTGAGATTATTAATTTAATATAAATTTTGCTTTAAGTGCCAATTGAACTCGACTGCCATTTTGTTTTAGTTGAGTTTCTAGTATAAGTGAAATAAATAAATAAATAAATAATAATTTTTATTTTTCATAAATTTATTTGGCAAAAACATGTTTAAAATAAAAAATTTAATAAAATACGATTTCATAATAAATCTAGGCAACTAACTTTTTTGGTTTTTTTACTACTTTCATGTACAACTCTTGCTCTGAAAAAACAAGAGACTGGCGTAACGAACGGCGCGGTGAGGGCGCCAAAAATTGGGAGTCGTCCGTCTCGCAAAGTAAGTTGTATAATTTTTTTTTTTTTTTGATTTAATATTAAATTTTTTTTTTTTTAGATGAAAAAAAAGAAACTGGACAACCAGAAGAAGATGTCGCAGAAGATGTCTCGCGCGAAGAATCGCCACCCCCTACCGTTTTGCGGCAGTGGATAAACCGCCAGCAGCGCAAGGGACGGCGACGCCGACAAAATTCACAATTTGATTTACGCAATATACTGAGCCGCCCGAAACAGGGCCGAGAAGCGGCCACGCATGGTGATAGTATAATCGTAATAAATCAGTACTACTACGAATAATAAAAGTAAGTAATGGTATTAATAATAATTATATTTATGATATTTATTTTGTGATTATTTTTAGGTACAAAGCAGACATCACTCTTAAAACACGTCTCATGTCAAATGAAAAAACACGTAAATACTAATTGTGATTTTTATAAATAAATAAAAATTTCGTTCAACTTCAGTTTGTTTCGTTATAAGAAATTTTTTCTCTCAAATAGCTCTCAAAAATACATAAAGGAAATAGGCCAACTTTTTTGTATCGGTAAGCAACTCCCCCCGTTTGCAAACCAAGGAGCTTCGTTTACTTTGCACCAATTTTGGTATCAATCACAGATTATACGGGGAAATTCGATTTTACCCGACTCCCATACCGATCCACCATTGTTTGAATTCTTTAATGAAACGAAATACAAGTAAACGATCGCAATCGAGAACGTATTTGGGGCACACTTATGTTTGTGTGTTTATGTATTGCCTCTAATAAAACCAAAAATATTGTAGTTGCGCAAAGTCGACTTTAACGCACTCTGCACCACTTCAGACATTGTAGCCAAAGAAAGCGTCATTTCATAGGGATTACTTTTCATAGGGATTCGGGTTCGAGATAAAAATATCAGTTTGCAAAGAAGCGTTTGTTTGTTTTTCTAAAAGACTTTTTCTGATATTCCCTATACTTACTTTAGTTCTCATCTTGATCAATAAATCAGTTATAGCGAATTATAGATTTATCTGCTATAGTTTAAGAGTTTATGATCCCAAATAATTTTTTATTCCTTTTGAGAAACAGAGGTGCAGGCAGTAAAGCCGTATGTATGTTCTCAAGAATTTATAAAATCCGCTATGAAGCAGGCAATTGCACAACAATTTGCATTTTTTCCTTCACAGCTTTATTATTTTTTTTTTTTTTGATTTACATTTCAAAACCTAGTTCTGTAAAATCTTAAATGCTAAATGATTCTAGTTATACAATTTATATATATTTGCAATACTTATTCAAAATTTTACATTAATTAAATTGTTTTATACATTGATTAATATATATAATAAAAGACAGTTTAATAAATCGAAGAGGTGACGTATTCATTATTAAAGCAAGAAATAATGACATCTAAGCGAATTTTTCATTCGTAGTCTATTTTCTTCCGTGATTGCTCATTACTGATTTCCAAATCTCGTAATTTAAGGTTTGAAATGGGATGGCAACACTTTTTAATTCTGCAAGTGTTTTCACACATCCAATCAAAGATCATCACGGTTTCTACTAACTCGTGCAAATTTTGCAAACCGCCATTTTTCCATACGTTCGCTCATTTTGATATCGACCACCAAAGAGTATTCACACAAACGGTAGTTTTTCACATACGTATATAGTACAAAATTTAAAAAAAAATGAACAACGAATTAACTGAAGTAAGTAGCAAAAAAGAATATTTTATTTTAATAAATTATTATTATATATCTATATATGTATATATCATATATATATATATGATATAAAAATATTATATTATATTATAATATTAGTTTGGGGAAAAAGAAATCCATTATTTTTATATGAACTTCAGGACTGCTTCGGATTGCCCGATTTGGGTCAAATATGCACCATTTTGTTGTATGATTTGTTGCTATTTTAAAGGTAACTTCTGGCCGTTTCTGGTCAATCGCTATCTTCAAACGGTCCAGTTGTTGACAGTAGAGATCAGAATTTAGCGTTTGGCCATATGAAAGCAACTCATAATAAATAATCCCCTTTCAGTCCCACCAAATGCATAGCAAAACTTTCCTGGCCGTTAGTCCTGGTTTGACCACCGTTTGAGGTGCTTCACCGCTCTTTGACCACGATCGTTTTCGCACAGGGTTATCGTATGTGATCCATTTCTCATCTCCAGTCACCATCCGTTTAAACGAAAAATTCAATGCTTAGGTCCATTTATGTCAACGGACATAATTTGTGTAACGTTCGAAATATAATTTTTTTACCTTTTATTGTGTTGGAGCAATTAGAAATCAACAAATAAGAAAATAAATGCACTTACCGCAGTAAAAGGTGACGTATGCTTTGTAGTCGGTTGAATGGATTGCGTACTTCTCTTCTTCTTGATTTTAGATGACTTCTTTTTCTTGGCTTCTTAATTTTAGATATAAGAACCTGATCAGGAATAAAATATAAAATTATTCAAAATTGACTGAATTGAAGATTACTAGATTTTTTTCCAATTGTTGGCTTTTTTTTCTTAGTCGATTCTTTCCGATTCGCGCGCACAGAAAATGTACGTTTAAAGATTACTAGATTTTTTCCAATTGTTGGTTTTTTTTCACACAGAAAATGTACGTTTAAAGCAAGCTTTCCAGAAATCTCTATAACCTCAAAAAATGATTTGAATTATCTAATTTTTCGTACGCAGAGTCATATTTAACTATTCGCATTATCTAACGCATACGTTCAGCACAGAGTTGCGTTTAAAGTGTTTCAATTATATAATTTTTATAATTTTTGGTTACAGTGCTGGAAACAGCGGTAAAATATTGCAGGAATCCATTTTGAACGAGACAATAAGAAAAGTAAGAGTGAAAATGAAGTTAGAAGACAACAACAAAAAAACAAATAGAAAAATTGTCTGGACAAATAAAATTTTATAATTTTTTTATTTTATGGGATAATTAACTTTTATATATTTTCAGATAGAGAAGGAGAAAGAAGAGATACTGAAAGAAAAGGAAGAAACAACGGAAGACGTATTTCCAGACGTGTTGAAGCACATCGACGACATCAACAGGCTTCTGCTAGCAATAATTCTGCTAAGCGCGGAGGGCGACGGGGCGGACCTCTTCTTTCCCCCCGGGAAAGAGGAGGTAGGCGTGGACGAAATCCTTTAGGAAAGAGAATGTAGGCGTTCACGAAATCCCTCCCCCAGAAAAGAGGAGGTAGGCGGTCCCGAAACGAAGATCGAAAGCAAGTTATAGTAAACAAATTTTATTATTGCTATGTGTTGCCTAAAAAATAAAAAAAAATTAAAATAAGCCATCTTTTATCCCTGGTCATATATTTTACAATACTTGTTTTTGCTCATATAATTTAAAATTCCTGTTATTGCGCTGCTCATACAATTTTTACAATTAATCCTCTTGCTCATATATTTTACAATTCTTGTTCTTGTTCATATACTTTTCTCTTGCTCATATATTTTACAGTACTTCCTCTTGCTCATATAATTCACAATAATTCCTCTTGCTCATAATTCACAATGGGAGAGAAAAAAAACCTTGAATAGTGACGATTCAAATATCGCAATGTATGCAAACTGATGTTATTTATATTAACTTCAGTTATGCTTTTGATAGAGTAAACCATGACTTGCTTGTTTCTAAACTTACTTTATGTGGCTTTGCGGGCATGTTGATTAAACGGATTTCTTATCAATATGTGGGTGGCCATATCGGGGTCCCCTTCTCAGATTGATTTATAAATGACCTTATGTCTGCGTTTCGGTTTCTCCAGTAATATAAATAAAGGGCTCCGTTCCAAATTTCTCAGTGTACTCTCAGGCGATGCTATAAGACTGTTAAAAGGCGTTGTAGAAAAGTGAGAGACATGGAAATACTTCTTAATTATGAAGACATTAACGAGAACAACGTTATCAAGGCATTAAAGAAAGTTATGGAAAGACACTAAGTTTGTTTGTTGTTTCATTGCTTTTTTGCTCTCTTCTTTGTTTTTGGAAGCAGTGTTACTCTCAATTTACATCGCATGGTAGGCGAGTCGTTTGAACGATTCAGCTTATGTTCAGTACCAACATTCGTTCAAGAACTTCCAAAGTTTTCGTGAAATTCGTCAGAAAAATGTGTACCACAGACACTCCACTAGCGCGGAGACTGCCAGGTGGACGTATTTCCATCGTTTAAGAGTTTGATACTGTTCGAGAAAATATACACTTTATAGAATTTCGGAATATTCCTTCTGAGTTTTGACAAAAGTACATATGTCAGCATCTTTCGGTCGTGGTTGCAAAAACAATAAAGAATATGGAAAACCATAATGTAAAAGAATTGTTTGTGAGACTGTGCGGAAATTTTAAACCCAGTGTTAAATTTTTAAATATATAATTTTCAAGATCGTTACGATATTTTAAACAAATAGACATAAATAGATAATTTGATTGACTACACATGCAGAAACTAAGATCATCTATATATAGGTGAAGTTTACATTATTTTTAAGATGAATATTAAGCAAAGAAAAAGAGATATTTTTATTAAGCACATTTTTTGTTTATGATTTTCTTTTCAGATACCACGAAAGTGCAAAAGCAGTTTCCTATGCCTATAAACACAGACCCCAGACGGCTTTAGAGACAACGTGGTGGGTAGAATATGTAGCCGCCATTGAAGGTGCCAGTTTATTAAAATCGCATTCAGTGCACTTATCACGTTTTACATAATACTGTTCAGACACCTATCTGGTTCTAAGCAGTGTGACAACTTTATCGATTCTTAATTATTTGTGATTCTCCGTAAAATCGGTTTATGGCGCAAAAAGTTAAAATGAAATATCTTAACTCAGCCGCGGTAACGATTGAAATGGCCGAATAAACGAAAGCAAAGCGCATTTGCGTCTGCAACATTTCTGCTGGTTTGCAGAAACCGTTATCTTCTTTCATTATATGTATGCATACATACATATATATAAAATGTATATAATATATATCTATACGTGAAAGCACACTGTTATTAAAAACAAACTAGCAGAATTAAAAAGCATTGCCATCCCAAATACTTCTATTGACAGTAGTACGGAGATGAAACAAAATGTGAAAATAAAAAAGTTTGTGCTTATTTTAATTTTTTTTTATTTTTTAAGATCCTCATTTCTCAGGAGTACCGACATCTGTTCAAGAACTTATTGATAAAGGTTATATAAACATTGTAATTTTTTTTTATTTTTATTTATATATGTATATATATATGTGTATATATATATATATATATATAATTGCGTGTTTCATCAATTCTCTTTATTGTCATTGTTATTTCTTTAAACTAGTACGAGTACGTCTTAAGCCCATTTCTTGCCATTAGCCGTTTGAAAACCTGTAGAAACAAGCGAACTTCCCACATTGTTGACCTTGCTCACCTCATCTTCATGCATTTTATTTTTCACTTCTTCCAAGATTTCTTGTGTACTTAAGGAAGCAAATATGTCATTGTCATCTTTATCCCAATGATAATTTTTACTTATCCCAGTTTTACACTGATTAGATGACATTAAAGCTAAAAAAATTTTGGATTAATTTAAATATTGTCTCATCACAGATTTTAAAAACAACTCACTTTCATTTACGATGTACGTGTCCTCTTTCTGGATATCGTCGTAACAACGATCTCAAGCTTTTCCTAAGAAGAATGTACAAAGTTAGACTTGTTAAAAAAAGCCTATAAAGAGATAGTTACTTTCTGTTTCTAGCGTAGAATCCTATTAGTTTTTAGAATTCAAAAAATGCTTATCATGCAACAATGAAGATGAACATGTACTCATATTCTCATTGTTATCAGTAGCGACCTTGAATTTTTCCTCCAAATTTGATTTCGCCTTCTCTTTAAATTTACGGCTACAGTTACGTTTCGGTTTCTCCCGTAATATAAATAAAAGGGACCGCTCCAAATTTCTCAATTTACTCTCACGCGATGTTGTAGGACTGTTAAAAGGCGTTGTAGAAAGGTCCCCAAATATTATGTCTACTATTGTCTTGTTGTTCTTGTCACCACAAGCTCTTTCTGGTGCGTCTACATTGTTTACTTCTTTACTTGATTCGATGTTTTCATCCATTTTCAAAATTGATTTGTAATTCTAAAAAAAAGAAACTTATCAATAAGTGAATAAAAGATTTAAAAAAAAAAATGTTTTCTTACTTGACAGTTGATTTGTAATTGACTATTGAATTTCAATATTCATAATTTCCGAACAATTGACAATAAGTGAAAAGGTGTGATGAGCTGAAACGACATAAGGGAAAACAGACTTCAATAAAAGATTTTTTTAAAACCAGCAATCATTGAAAAGGATCAGTCTGATAGATGATCAAGCTCGGAATTTGAATTAGGACGAATATGAGCAAAACGTTTGAAACATACGCAAATTATAATAATATAAGATATAATAATATGTGATGTCGAGGAGGGAGATTTGTAGATCGAAAACGATACTGCAATTAAAGTAAATAAAGGCTTCACTAAGACTGTATGTGTGTAAGTGAAAAATTTTAATTAACAGAAGACATGGAGGAAAAGGCAGAGATAAGCGCTAATTGATAATTGATAAAAAATCAATGAGGGGCACGAAAAATTGATAAAAAATCAATGAAAAATTTGTATAATATATCAAATGAATGGAGCTTCAATCTAATTTTAATGAAAAAAATTAGAAATTGATAAAATAAAAATTGATTTGGAAGCCTTAAATTCATCTATATCTTCATCCGCGACTGCTTTCCCTTCAACTTTCTCATCCTCTATTTCTAATTACAGTTATGCCGGCACTACATAACGTCGTAAAATCGCTACTATTAGTGCTTTAAAGCAACAATATTTGAACAGTTTGGCATTGCAACAGCAAAAATTATTACCCATCTACAGACAGACATGTAAACGACGTTACCGTTAGATATGTGCTTCACTTCTCCTTTAAATTGTCAAAATTCGAAGTTCGCTCATTTACTTCTCCTTTAAATTGACCAAATTCGAAGTTCGCTCATTTACTTCTCCTTTAAATTGACCAAATTCGAAGTTCGCTCATTTAGGTCTATAGTCATGTTGCTCAGTGGATTGCAACTTGTTCATCGAGAGCGCTTATACATGTTTCCCTGGGACAAGACAATATAAATGTATAAAAAGAGAGCATTTATCTCCCCTTGAATGTCTCCTGACTAGTTTTATCCAATTTTTATAGACCTGCCGTTCGTTTTTCGCATATTTTTCAACATTTTCTGTTAATTCTTACCACATACTCATACAAGTGCTTTTATATAATACATAATCTTATTTTTATAAATGTATAAAAAAAGAGCATTTATCTCCCCTTGAATGTCTCCTGACTAGTTTTATTCAATTCTTAGAGATCTGGCGTTCGATTTTCGCATATTTTTCAACATTTTCTGTTAATTCTTACCACATACTCATACAAGTGCTTTTATATAATATATAATCTTATATATATAAATGTATATTTAAGCAAAAATTATATGTAAACAAGTTA
Organism: Glossina fuscipes; assembly: GCF_014805625.2. NCBI lineage: Eukaryota > Metazoa > Arthropoda > Insecta > Diptera > Glossinidae > Glossina > Glossina fuscipes. The sequence goes on from NW_023998566.1 coordinate 106,228, forward strand.
CTGCATTTTCATACAATTAAATAAAGGGTTTCAAATTTATTCAAACTACCTGCATGTAATTTATACAATGTAATATGAAATAGTACAATAGTATATACATATATATATAATAGTATAATAAGAAAATCATTAAATAAGAAAAAAGCATAAGAAAGCAAAAAGATACAAGAAACCGAGGATAAGAAAAATACATCCAAATGTCAAAAAAACTGAAATAAAAGTGAACAAAATTTGTCAAAAAAACTGAAATAAAATTGGTCAAAAAAACTGAACAAAATTGTGGAAACAAACTGAACAAAATTGGTCAAAAAAACTGAAATAAAACTGAACAAAATTGGTCAAAAGATCTGAAATAAAAGTGAACAAAATTGGTGAAAAAAACTGAAATAAAATTGTGGAAAAAACTGAACAAAATTGGTCAAAAAAACTGAAATAAAACTGAACAAA